>NC_047652.1:21219593-21308070 GCF_902201215.1 Prunus dulcis | reverse complement strand
CACTATTCACGGGAGACTGTAGCACCGACACTATTCACGTGCACTATTCACCCGTCACTGTAGCACCGACAGATTTTTCACTCCCACGAAACCCCAGTCGAAAAACTGGAGCTCTGATACCACTTGTTGTGCGGAAGCGTCAACCAACTGCGAGTGAAAAAATAAATAACAACAGGCAGGAGAAAAAATTGAACAAAATAATCAACAAGAACAACACCAAGATTTATACTGGTTCGGCAATTGCCTACATCCAGTTTGGAGGCGATGGAGTATTCCACTATAATCAATGGAGATATACAATAGTGTTTACCACTCAATTTCCCAAAGACCAAAATACACCCAACCTCACACACTCACAAAGGAAGAGAAAACAATGATACAAAGCAAAGAACAACTAGAGAGAATTTGTTTCACTCTTTGGCAAAATGCCTTTCTTGCTATTTTTCTCTTCTACTCAACACTTGGTTGGATGCTTCAAATGAAACCATTTGCTTCCAATTTATAGCCAAAGGGAGTGGCTTCTCAAAGAAGCCAAAAGGAAGTGGCTTCTCAAAGAAGCCAAAGGAAGTGGCTTCTCAAAGAAGCCAAAAGGAAGTGGCTTCTCAAAGAAGCCAAAGGAAGTGGCTTCTCAAAGAAGCCAAAGGTTAGTGTCTTCTCAAAGAAGCCAAAGGAAGTGGCTTCTCAAAGGAAGTGGCTTCTCAAAGAAGCCAAAGGTTAGCCAAGTCAACAATAGCCTACCACCATTTGTGAAAGCCAATTAATGCATTCACATTGCAACTTGTCAATATCCATCACTTTTGACTATTGGTTTGAGGCAATAATCAACATTGGGGCCAAGTGATGTTTCCTGCCAGAGGTAGAAAGTGTTGGAGGGTGACACAGAGTGAGGCTTTGAGTTTTTGAAAGAGTAGAGAATCAAAGAAGGGTTTTGTGTCAGCTGAGGCAGAGGAAGCCAATATTTCGTAGAAGAAAAGGCGGTGGAAGTGTGGAAACCTTAGCCATAGGAGGTCGAAGAAGGTTTGGGGAAGAGAAAACTCTGCAACATCTGGTTGTGGTTGTGGAGCTACCCTGCAGACCTCAACTAGTTTCACTGAGGTTGAGCTTAGCTCTGCCATTGGACTATTGGAGTTAGAAACTATTGACCATATCTAATTCACAGAAAAGCCAAGGGTTGGGCGGACCCACAGTGTGGACCCCTTGGAGGCCGGAAAAGTGGCAGGGAAGGTGCTCCGGCGACCCCTTGGAAGCTTCGTGGGCGACCCCAATATGCCCACCAAGTGTTCGAAGAAACTTCACCCTTCACCCATAACCACTGCTTCCTTTTCTTTGAAAAACGCATGGGCATTGGGCACCAAGTTAGGGATACGCTCTGTTGTTTAAAAAAGCAACATGCCTTAGAAATAATAGACGGTTTTTTTTTTTTTGGTTGAGTTTTTCTATTTATATTTTAAGTCTATCCTAATTTTTAATTCAAAATTTTACAATTTTTAAGAAAATTTCACTATATTTTCAAATTACCCCTAAATACACACCCAGAATAAAATAAATTAAAAAAACTCATCAATCCCACCCCCCGCTATTTTGCCCCTCACCATTCTACTTTGAAGCGTTGTGATTAACAGCTAATTTCAGCCATCATTACTTATTGTAAAACAAAGAGACTCACAGTCTTTACCTTCCTTGAGAGGCCCTGATCAAATTCTTGCACAAAATTCAGAAGTTTGCTTGGGGAAATTAGCAGGTGGTCTTCCTGATAACGACTTTTCACATTACATACCTCAATTGACGACCCACAAGCCACTATTTGCATACAGTATTTAGGTTTTGTGAAGAGAAGATGAGAGTATAGTAGGTTTTTTGGATTGGAAGAGATGAGTAATCTAACAATAATGGGGTGTAGAGGAGTTTGTGTTTTTCTAAAACTTAATAGAGGGGTGGGGTGTGTGTATAGATGTATTAGGGTTAAGTATTAAGTTGGATGACTTTTTTTTTTTTTTTTTTTTTGTCTTTTTACACAATAATAAAACTTAAGAGACTAATTATTTAAGTATTAGGGTGAAAAAAAAAATGTAAGATTTAAATAGAAATTTTTTTTTTTTTTGGATTTTGGTATAAAATAATTAGACATGATTCATTTAATGCTCCTTCCTTTTCACATTAAAGTTAGAAATAATAATATAAATTCAAGATAGAAATCAGTATAAATGGGAAAAGTGTAATTAGTTTTATTGTTTGCATTGCATTTCACTCTATGACTATAGGGAGATCACATCCATTGCATTTCGCATAGTGCCTATCTCTTGACAGCCCAATGGCCATTTCAAAGTCCTTTAAAATCAACAATAGTTGCTAAGTTATCATAATATGAAAACTTGTCGTGGATAATTTTTAATTACTTTTTAATGGTGTTTTTTTTTTAAATTTTAAAACGGATGGTTTGAATTAGTAAAATACAATATTGAGTGAGCCCTATAAGGGTGTCCTTCAAATAAGCTTATTCGAGAGATCCCTCAATAAAAGCTCATTGTACATTGTAATAACCCAAAAAAAAATATCTAAAAATAAATAAAATATCTAAAAAGTAGGATTAATATCTTCTAGTAGAAAGACGATTTTGCCCTCGCATATTTTAATGGGGGAAAATTTGACTTTTTAATCGAGAAAGAATTTGGGGATTCTGCTTGCGCCGTTGCGTAGAGCATGGCGAAAAGAGTCCGTAGACACGGAGTAGACTCGAATCAGAGTTGTAACGAAGAAAATACGATCAAAATACCGCGAAGGGCAAAATAGTAATTTGGTCAAAAGTCAGATTTTTATCTCTTCCTCCCTTCTCTCTCCTCATTTCTCTCTACTCTCTCTCTCTCCTCCCGATTCGACCTCGCCCACGACCTCCGCTCGCTTCCGTCGTCCTAGCGGCGGCAACACTTGGAGCCGATCTCCGGGACCGGTGCCAAACGAACCACCACTCGACCGCCGACAATTCCTGACCCGTCGCCGCCGCTGCCGTGGCCGGAGTTCGCAGGAAATCACCATTGTTGCCGGATTTCCAGTTTGAACTTCCAGCTTGTTTTTCTCCTTCAATTCTCCACCAAATCGATCGAGTAATGTATGGTTTCTTAGCTATTTTTCGTGTTCTAGCTGATGGATGTATGGGTTTCGATCGATTTTAGCTATAAAGGGTTCGATTTTCAACTTGAAAATTGGCCGAAATTTCGGCCGCCGTGATCTATTGTTTCCGGTCACTTTTTGGGGTATGTCCAAGAACAAAAGTGATTCCAAATGGGGTGTTTTACCTAGGATAAGAGTTTGGAGTCTTGGTTCCTAGATTTTTCGACCACCCGAAATCGCTTAGGACACCTAAATCTGCCCGCGCATGAGGCAGCGCGTGGGCGAGGGTGGTGAAGAAATTCTGTGCAGTTTTGTGATCCTCGTGTTGTCACGAGCGCGTAGGATTTCGCGGATCTCGATTCGGAGTCTGTTTGAGCCCCGAACGGATTTTCCATATCGCGCGATCCTTGGGTGCAGTATCGTTAAACTTTTGGATCGCACTGAATTTTGGATATGTCATACTACATGATTCCAGGATCGTGTAGGATTCGACGGATTACGAATCGGAGTCCCGGATACTCCGAAATCGCGAACCATGGGGCTAGGGTTTGGATTTTAAGCGATAACGCGAGTTCGGCTAATCCGACCGTCCGTTTCGGACCGAATTCGCGGAACATGGTTCCTTCTCTATGAGGAACCTTCAGAGAAGCCCAGATTGACCATCGGAGATCATGGACCCCACAGGTCCCGGGTCTCCCGATCTGGCAGCTTATCGCTTCAGTTAAACGTCGGATCTTCCAAGACCGTCCTAAAGGTCTGAAAGGCTAATGTGGGCATATGAGTAACTTTAAAATTGAGCGCACGTATTTCTAGGAGCCGGGGGCAGGGTGTTTTATTTAATTCTCTTATCAAGCAGTTTTATTAATTTATTATTCATGGTTAATCAGGCACCAGAGGTCCAGTCGACCTACAGGAGGAACCGTCGAAGGGTCCAGCTAGGTCGGACCACCAGTGAGTGGACTTTCTTTCATAAATGATTTTATATAAATAAGTTAGATAAATGATTATATAAATGAGTTTACGTAAATGATTTTATATTGATTTTATAGAAATGAGTTTTTATAAATAAGTTTTTATAAGAAAATTTCATTATTTGATCTTGAATAAGTACTCTTGCATGTCTTAGAGTATGTTTTATACTGTTAAATATTTTGAGTTATATATATTATTAAGGTTATATTAGCAGCAGACCTTGAGCTTTATATAATAAAATAGCAGCAGAATTGGGACTACAGTTAATTTATCAGATTTCAGAGAATTATCAGATTTTCTAATTAGACCACCATGTACCCATTATTTTTGGTGATTACCCAGAGTTGGACCGATGTCTACGGACATCCAGTCTGATTTCAGTTACGTCAGTGCACTTGACTTTGCCTCACGAGTTTCGGGGACGCTCGGACCGTGAGTGCCAGGATTTGCGGCTCGGCAGACTTGGTGTCCCGAGACCTGCCAGGATTGCGGCTCGGCTGACTCTGTGTCCCCGAGACCTGCCAGGATTGCGGATCAGGCTGACTACGGTCCCCTGTATCTTGCCAGAGCGGCTCGAGTCGACTTGGTGTCATCGAGACCTGCCGGCGGATCAGGCTGATCATAGTCCCCTGATTTCGCCAGTTTGCGGCTCGGGTAGACTGCGTGACGCCCGAGACCTGCCAGGGGAATTGACGGATATGACAGGGGTACAAATAGGTGGTAGTTTCAAAGGATTTTGAGCTTTCTTTTATTCAATTATGACTTTCAGTTATTTTATGCCAGTCTCTTTGATATTCGCGCATTTATATCTTTACATATTTGTTCAGTTATACGAGCATACTCATCAGTAAGTTTTTACATGCTTATTTGAATACCTTGTATTGAAATATAGACAAACCCTCGATTTATATCCTTACTTATGTTTAAATGGGGGTTATTATGGTTATAAATCGTTTTCAAGAACATTATTTTTTTCCACTCACATTTTCAAACTGTTTTTCGCCCCCAGGCCGTAGAAGTGCGCAGGATCCACCACCGGGCAATTCCTAGCTTCCGCGCCATCAAATCAGGTAGAGTTTTGTGGAAAAGTCCTTGAAACCCTGTAAACTTTAGAAAATGCTCTGATATCTTGTCTTAGTGGAAAACTGGAGCTGGTGAATATTTGGTTATTCTATTCTGGCAGTTGGTGTGGATTTATTTGGTTGTTTGACAGGTGAAAAAATTTGGGTTTGGTCAAAATACAGGGGAGACTTTGCCGAATTTTCAGCAGGAGTCCAGAGAAAGTTTTCATAGAAACTGTAGTAGGAAGGGTAAAATGGTCATTTGTGCCCGACAGTTGCCAGATGTCGGACACGCACAGGGCTTGGTTCGAATTCCAAAGTGGAATTAGGATCGGGTCCTGTCATATAATCAATTAAATATAATTTAAATTACAAACTAAATAGATAACAAAACATTTAATTTCCCAATATATATATATATATCAGTCTCGATCTCTTGAACTACATGGGTCCAAGAGATTTGTGGTCACTCACCGTTGGATGTAAATTCAACGGTTCACTCACTCTTACACTCCTTTTAAGAAATTTTTTTGAAACGTCGGATGTTACATCAAACGGTGGGTGATTACAGTCTCTTGGACCCCTGTAGTCCAAGAAATCATGGCTGATATATATATATATATTTAAAATACGATTTCATATATATATTTCAAATTATTATTCCAAATGATTGTCGAGAGCATACAAGGTTGGTCTACTATTGACCAACGAATCCCAAATTATTATTCCAGAAAATATAAAGTGCAAAAAGTGTTGTTGCGGAGGCTTCATGCGCTTCAAAGGTTTCGAAGACCTTTAGCAAATAGAGAAGCAAAAACGTGCATGTCATGTTTGTCTAAAGCCAACCCAACTTCAATAGCCCCAGCACCAGTCTTGGAATCTGAAAGGGAGATAGCTCTGTTTCTATCTATGGAAACAATCTCAAACTTCTTTGGTCTTCCCCATCCAAAATCAGTGTCATAAAATCAGAACCGATGTGAACCAGAAATGCTGAGCATTCTTCCCTCACACACAGCAAACAACCTTGAAACCCAATTCTCTGCCCCATCCAAAACCCCCTTCTCCAAACTTTCTTTAGCCTCACTAATTGCCTTCACGGCGACGACCAACCCATCTTCTCCAAGCAAGCCTTTCGTTTCGGCAACTGGTATACATCCTGCTATGCAGTTTCCGAAATAGTTTGCAGGTATAGGAGGGTCCAAGCGAGACCTGCAGTCCATGCTAAAGATCAGACGTGTTTTGTCAGCTTTTATGTCCTCTGCCTTGACTACACAAACCCATGTATAGGCACAAGCTAGAGTGAAAGTTGACACATGAACTGGTTTCTGCTCTGCCATTTTAGCCTTGAACGATTGCCTCAGTGTTTCTATATCTGCTCGTGTGAATTCAAAGGTGCCTCGGTTTGAGTCTGGTGGTGGTTTCATCTCAAAAAACATTAAGCTCCTATTGTTGGGACCGTCCTTATTTCGATAGTCGTTGGAGTAGATTGTTCCAAGCTCAGCTGGATCCTGAATGACTCTGTCATAAAATTGTTTCAGCTCATCAGGTAGCACTGAATTAGATTGATCATCATGTTTGCAAATGTGAGCCCATGATTTTACAAATGAAGTTGAACTCTTGCCATCTAGGACTGCATGGTGCATGGAAGTTCCAATCGAAAAGCCACAGTTGGGAAACACAGTGATTTGCAATGCCATCACTGCAGCTTGTTCATGAGACGTTTCCAATCGGGGTACAAGAGGATGGTACTCTGTGGCTTCAACGAAGTCACCACTTGAAAGATGGTAGAAGTCAGCACCAGACTCTGCTATTGTGAGCGAAACAGTGTCGCCTTGGACATAGTTAAGGACGGGTTTTTGGGAGTCTTCAGGCCAAGTGAGGTTTCCTGCCAGAGGTAGAAAGTGCTGGAGGGTGTAAGAGAGTGAGGCTTTGAGTTTTGGGACAAGCATGGAGTCAAAGAAGAGTGGTGTTGCAGAGGAAGTAGGCATTTCGTAGAAATAAAGGCTCTGGACCGGCGGAAACCTTAACCAACGGATGTCGAAGAAGGTAAGGGGAAGGGAGCCCTGGGACGCGAATGCACCGGGTGAGGGTGGGGGAGTAGGAGCCACCCTGCAAACTTCAACTACTTTAACCGAGCTTGTTGGTTCTGCCATTGCCAAATGGAGATGGATCCTTTTGCCCTCTTTTTATCACTACTACTAGACAGGTCAGGTGGAATCTGTCCAAGTGCTTAGTGTTGTACGGAGGCGTAGTATATATGTGACCTATATCAAGCAGATGCAAAATTTGACAAATATAAATAAACCAATAATACACATGATTTATACTAGTTCGACTTCGTAGCCTATGATTTGAGCCAAAACACCCAATACACTCTCAAACATTTGAGCCAATAAAAAGAGGAAACAACAAAAAGAGAAGAGAAACTTACGAACTCTTCTTGTCGTTCACAAAGTTGCTAGCACACCCAATAGGAAATGGAGACAAATATAAGGCAAACACCGAATGATCAAAACAACAAGAAGTGCAGTTGTTGTATGCACTGCAGCACCGTAGAAGCATACGAAAAAGGAGAATTTATTCTCTCTCGTTAAGAGCAAAAGGACGTGTATTTGGTGAAATACAGAATGGGGCTGATATCAGGCCACGCCACACAATAGAAGCCACAAAACCACACTAGGTTTGGTACATCGTCATTTTCAAGTTTTAAAAGTGGGGGATCACCGTACCGGTAAATGTCACCACTGGATTGGTAATCAATTCATTCTCAAGGCTTATGTACTAGGTGTTAGTACATATAGGTAAATGTCACCATTGGATTGGTTTTCAATTCGTCCAACGCCGTACGTTTACTACTTATCACCAAACCAACCCTAAACGCTAATGAATTTGACTACCTGTTGTGTTCAAATTATAGACTTGATTACTCATATGAATGACTGACTGACTTTCGTAAGGTTCTAAAAAGAATAGCTTAAGAAGTAAGGATATCTTAAAGAGTAAATATCTTCATTGCACTTCCTATAGAATGAGATGCATATGAACAACCATAAATGAAAGTTGGCAAAACGTAACTTTTGGTCATGTGGTTTACCGCTTTTATCACTAAGGTCCCTGTGGTTTCAATTTGACCATTTTTGCCCTGGTGGTTTTCAATTTAAGCAGTTCAAGTCCAATCTCCAACTTCTGTCAAATTAGGTTAACTGCTATAACTTGTTGAGGGGAATCCACATCCTATATCACTATTCATGAATGGCACTAGTCATGGAACTTGAATACATAACATAGGAAATAGAATTTAAACACCTCTACCTGAATGGCACTAGGCCCCATTGGTTCATGGGAAATGAGACTTGGGCATGAGAAATCAATTGCTTTTCTATATTTGGTAAGTCCAGACATGAGAAATCGTTTCTTAACCCATAGGAAAGTAGGGGGAAAGTGAAGCCATCCTCCAAACTTGGGTTTTGTTTCCCCTCATCATGGGAAAGTTTGGGAAAATGAGCCAATATTAAATAAATATTTTTCATTGGGGAAATTCTTGAGAAGCCATGATCAAATTCTTGCACAAAATTTAGAAGTTTGATTGGGGAAATTAGCAGGTGGTCTTCTTAATAGCGACTTTTCACATTACATACCTCAATTGACGATCCACAAGCCACTATTTGTATACCGTATTTAGGTTTTGTGAAGAGAAGATGAGAGTGTAATAGGTTTTTTGGATTGGAAGAGATGAGTAATCTAGCAATAGGGTATAGAGGAGTTTGTGTTTTTCTATAACTTAATATGAAGAGTGGTGGGGTATGTGTCTACTAGAGTTAAGTATTAAGTTGGATGACTTTTTTTTTGTCTTTTTACACAATAATAAAACTTAAGAGATTAATTATTTAAATATTAAAGTAAAAAAACAAAAGTAGAGTTTAAATAGAAAAACTCTTCTTCTTTTTTTTTTTTTTTTGGTAAAAAATAATTAGACATGATTCATTTAATGCTCCTTCCTTTTACATTGAAGTTAGAAACAATAATATAAATTCAAGATAAATACTTAGAAATCAGCATAAATGGGAAAAATGCAATTAGTTTTATTGCTTGCATGACATGTCACTCTCTGACTATAGGGAGATCACATGCGTTGCATTTCGCATAGTACCTATCTTGAAGGCAAGTTCAGTATTTCTTTTGACAGCCCCATGGCCATTTCAAAGTCCTTTAAAATCAACAATAGTTGCTAAGTTTTCATAATATGAAAACTTGTCGTCAACAACTTGTAATGTTGTTTTCATTTTTGAAAAAAATAGACAGTTTGAATTAGTGAAATACAATGCTGATGGTGTCTTTTAAATAACTTATTTGAGGGAACTCTCAATGAAAGCTCCATGTACGTATATAATCAATTAAATATAATTTAAATTATAAACTAAATAGATAACAAAACATTTAATTTCCCAAAATATTAATATATATATATATATATATTTAAAATACGATTTCACATATATATTTCAACTTTGGTTGAATACTATACATTAAAATAGTGTTTTGGAAGAGAAGGAAAGTAAAGTAAGCACACTGTTTTTGACTGGAAATAATACAGAGGAAAATAAACAGATATTAGAGACAGTACATAGGAAAAGAAACAGAGTTAGCTACCTGGTCCAAAGAACAACATGTTCACAAAGGTAATTACTGAGAGCATACAAAGTTTGTCAACTTTTATAGTTGACCAAAAGAAAAAACACTAAGAAGTTTATTTGATGCAGTACATAGGAAAAGAGACGGACAGAGCCACCTGCACCTGGTCCAAAGAAAAACATCATCACAAAGCTGTTTGTTGAGAGCATACAAGGTTGGTCTACTATTGACCAACGAATCCCAAATTATTATTCCAGAAAATATAAAGTGCAAAAAGAAAACGTTGTTGCGGAGGCTTCATGCGCTTCAAAGGTTTCGAAGACCTTTAGCAAATAGAGAAGCAAAAACGTGCATGTCGTGTTTGTCTAAAGCCAACCCAACTTCAATAGCCCCAGCACCAGTCTTGGAATCTGAAAGGGAGATAGCTCTGGTTCTATCTATGGAAACAATCTCAAACTTCTTTGGTCTTCCCCATCCAAAATCAGTATCATAATTTCCAAACCGATTTGAACCAGCAATGCTGAGAATTCTTTCGTCACTTCTCACACCAAACAACCTTGAAACCCAATTCTCTGCCCCATCCAAAACCCCCTTCTTCAATCTTTCTATAGCTTCACTAATTGCATTCACGGCGACAACCAACCCATCTTCTCCAAGCAAGCCTTTCGTTTCGGCAACTGGTATACATCCTGCTATGCAGTTTCCAAAATAGTTTGCAGGTATAGGAGGGTCCAAGCGAAACCTGCAGTCCATGCTAAAGATCAGACGTGCTTTGTCAGCTTTTATGTCCTCTGCTTTGACTACGCAAACCCATGTATAGGCACAAGCTAGAGTGAAAGTTGACACATGAACTGGTCTCTGCTCTGCCATTTTAGCCTTGAACGATTGCCTCAGTGTTTCTATATCTGCTCGTGTGAATTCAAAGGTGCCTCGGATTGAGTCTGGTGGTAGTTTCATCTCCCAAAACATTAGGCTCCTATTGTTGGGACCGTCCTTATTTCGATAGTCGTTGGAGTAGATTGTTCCAAGCTCAGCTGGATCCTGAATGACTCTGTCATAAAATTGTTTCATCTCATCAGGTAGCACTGAATTAGATTGATCATCATGTTTGCAAATGTGAGCCCATGATTTTAAAAAAAAAGTTGTACTCTTGCCATCTAGGACTGCATGGTGTATGGAAGTTCCAATCGAAAAGCCACAGTTGGGAAAGACAGTGATTTGCAATGCCATCACTGCAGCTTGTTTATGAGACGCTTCCAATCGGGGTACAAGAGGATGGTACTCTGTGGCTTCAACAAAGTCACCAGTTGAAAGGTGGTAGAAGTCAGCACCAGACTCTGCTATTGTGAGCGAAACGGTGTCGCCTTGGACATAGTTAAGGACGGGTTTTTGGGAGTCTTGAGGCCAAGTGAGGTTTCCTGCCAGAGGTAGAAAATGCTGGAGGGTGTAAGAGAGTGAGGCTTTGAGTTTTGGGACAAGTATGGAGTCAAAGAAGAGTGGTGTTGCAGAGGAAGTAGGCATTTCGTAGAAAAAAAGGCGCTGGACCGGGGCAAATCTTAACCAACGGATGTCGAAGAAGGTAAGGGGAAGGGAGCTCGGGGATGCGAATGCACCGGATGAGGATGGAGGAGGAGGAGCCACCCTGCAAACTTCAACTACTTTAACCGAGCTTGTTGGTTCTGCCATTGCCAAATGGAGATGGATCCTTTTGCCCTCTTTTTATCACTACTACTAGACAGGTCAGGTGGAATCTGTCCAAGTGCTTAGTGTTGTACGGAGGCGTAGTATATATGTGACCTATATCAAGCAGATGCAAAATTTGACAAATATAAATAAACCAATAATACACATGATTTATACTAGTTCGACTTCGTAGCCTATGATTTGAGCCAATACACTCTCAAACATTTGAGCCAATAAAAAGAGGAAACAACAAAAAGAGAAGAGAAACTTACGAACTCTTCTTGTCGTTCACAAAGTTGCTAGCACACCCAATAGGAAATGGAGACAAATATAAGGCAAACACCGAATGATCAAAACAACAAGAAGTGCAGTTGTTGTATGCACTGCAGCACCGTAGAAGCATACGAAAAGGGAGAATTTATTCTCTCTCGTTAAGAGCAAAAGGACGTGTATTTGGTGAAATACAAAATGGGGCTGATATCAGGCCACGCCACACAATAGAAGCCACAAAACCACACTTGGTTTGGTATATCATCATTCTCAAGTTTTAAAAGTGGGGGATCACCGTACCGGTAAATGTCACCACTGGATTGGTAATTGATATAACCATTGTACATTTTTTTTATCCTTCTCTTTTCTTAGATTCTTGTTGTGTTCTTGAGTGAGTTTAGTCTATTTTTACTTAGTTTTGTGTTTTACTAAGTTTGAAGAGTAAAGATGGAAAAGCAAGAAAAAGGAGCAATTTTGGGATTGAAATGTAATGTGAAATCCTAGGAGCAGAATGTGCTGTGCAGATCGGACAACTTTACAGAATATACTGTACTTCCTCAGAGCGAACCAGATGTTGAGCCTTATATCATTGGAAAGATACGGATGTTAGCTTTCTGTAGAATTTTACGGTTCGTGATTCGGACGTGTGTGGAGAGAGTTGTGGCCATTTTAGTACAGACAGTTTGGGCAGAATGTGTTCTGCGGGTTTTGCAAAATAATCTTTTTGAAGTCCAATCTTTGGAGTCCAATTTATGTCAATTGTATTTGGAAAGTATCTACAAGGATGCAAGATTATTTTCTAAGGTCTGATCCTATATTTAGTAGGATTTTGGATGCCAACTCATTAAAGACAATTGAAGCCAAACTAGGAAAGCATAGTTACCAAGTCAAAAGAGGATTTGTTCCTTATTTAAAGAAGACCAGAAAATAGGGTTCTCTTATGCTGGAATTTGAAGGAGAGTCAAAGAGTCGCTGCCATTGTCAAGTTGTCGAGCATAATCCATAAGTTTTATTTTATGTTTTCTAGTTTTTCAATTATGTTTTCTTTGAACATGAGTAACTAAATTATTCTCTAGGGTGAGGATGATGCCCGAGCATGGATAGTTATGAATTCTAATGTTATTTAATGGATTCTAAGTTTCTTTTAGATGAATGTTTAATCACTATTTTAATTGTTGCTATTTGTTTAAGTTCTTTGATTGATCACCTTAGGGCTTTGCATCTAGTAAATTGGAAGATGAATTTGAGGCAGAACTTGCAATATAATTCAATTAGCTTCTTGTGATTAAGTGTGCTGAATTACATTATTGCTTGAAGAAGAATAATGGTTTGCCTAGTTCTCTCGTTTTCTAGAACATAATGAATCCACTTTGTTAAATTTATGCCTTAACCAGGATAGATTGCAAGATTGGGTATATGATCTTTGTTTGAACTAGAAAAGAATCTTACACTTAAGGAAAACTATGGTATGAGTGCCTGAAAAGGACTTAGATACGTGAATTATCATCTAAAGAATCGAAAGAATCTGTTGAATGCATTGAAATCTAACTTGGATTGCTTGTGATTGATTCCGAAACCCTAGACCTTCATCATTCTTTTTCAACCTTAAAATTTAATTTAATTTAATTTATATTCTCAATTGCTTTCATTAATTTCATTGTTTGTTTCATAAACTTTCACAACAACAATCTTTACAAATTTACTTGCGTATCAGTTAGATTTAATTTAGGTATTTGAATATTAGATTAATTTGGAATCCTTGTGGGAACGATACTTGGATTTGTCAAACGCTATATTACATCAATCTTGTGCACTTGCAAGGACAGACCAAGTTTTTGGCGCCGTTGACGGGAATTCCTAAATTAATTTAGAATTTGGATTCCTAATTTACATAATTGAGTTTATTTTTATTATTTATTTTGGTTTTCTTTTCTTTATTTATATTTATATTTTCTTTCTCTCTTAAAGTTATTGTGGTTTCAGGTTATATAAGATTCAAAGAAGGAGGACAATTTTCCCTTGGCAAGTGTTACACGCCAGTTTCCAGCTTTATTAAATAAAACAGAAATAAAAGCACGCATCTTTCTTCACAGCCAGTAATAAATTCATTCTCAAGGCTTATGTACCATTGGATTGGTTTTCAATTCGTCCAACGCCGTACGATTACTACTTATCACCAAACCATAGCATTATAGACTTGATTAGTCTAATGAATTTGACTTCCTGTTGTGTTCAAATTATAGACTTGATTACTCATGTGAATGACTTACTTACT
Organism: Prunus dulcis; assembly: GCF_902201215.1. Taxonomy (NCBI): domain Eukaryota; kingdom Viridiplantae; phylum Streptophyta; class Magnoliopsida; order Rosales; family Rosaceae; genus Prunus; species Prunus dulcis. The sequence goes on along the minus strand of NC_047652.1, from coordinate 21,294,069 downwards.
TTCGTAAGGTTCTAAGAAGAATAGCTTAAGAACTAAGGATATCTTCATTGCACTTCCTATAGAATGAGATGTATATAAACAAAGGGTGCCATAAATGAAAGTTAGTCTTTCATTTTTATGTATTTTAATCAATTAATGAGAGTATGGTAACTAGAATATGTTAATTATGTTTAACATGGTTCTATTACTAGTGCAACACTATCGTATGGGACACAACCTAGAACTAGATGTATGGTGAGGTATTGTGTGAATACTATCGTATGAGATTATACAAGCGGCTAAGTAGTTGAAGAAACCGCATTCACTAATTATCCGAGTAAACTTGATGGTATTTTACTAGGGAAGGTTCAAGGCCAATAGCTACCTATCCTGACGTGGTATCTTTCCAATCGAACTCTCTCAAGTGTCTGTATTTTTATTTTCATTTTGTTGATTAATTTTTTACATCCATGTGGGGATTGTTGGAAAATTTTAATATTTTAATATTAAAAGATTTCTTATTATAGGATGTACAAAATTAGAAGTGACAGTGAACAGGTTTTAAATGAAAAGTTATATAAGTAAGAGTTGTACACTTTGACTTTGCATTATGAGACACAACCTCTCTGAACAGATTTTTTTAGTATTATAAATACTGCAACACATTGAACTCTTCATAAAAAGGGACTAAGCACAAACAACACGGGACCTGGACACCCTAACAGCATCCGTAGCCAAACAATTCATAAGAAAAGCTGCACCTCAGCAAAAGATTGCATCCCAAGGCAATAAAGAGTTTTTCGTTCACTGCATACATGAGTCTTTGCCAGTAAAATAGTCTTATATTGAGACATAGTTCAAGCACTCTTCAGCATTCGTTGTTCTTGTGGCATGAAATGCTACCATCACAAGAAGGAAATTATTGTATTTTGGGAGATGTTTGCCATTGGAACCTTAAAGCACCTGTGAGGAGCAATTTTATCTTAGAAAGATAGAACTAAATTCTAGACTCAAATATTCTGATTTTTCTAAAACTTCTCTTATATTGTTCTAATTATTTTATGCATTTAATTTGATATTTATTTGCACGAATTAAATTCTTTTTTCTTCTTCTTTAAATATAGCAATTAAACCCCTTATTTTTCTAACACCATGATAACCAAATCTTGCGTACTTCTTCTATAAAAATTCATATGAGTAACGGGACATGATTTTTTCTAGTTATTAAATACTGACATAAAATGAAACCTTGCATGATATGCGTGGGATCGACCAAAAAAAAAAAAAAAAAACATTATATATTTAGAATGAGATTATTAAATCAAAATTCTTGGACGCCACATGCTTACCACTCCACTCAGAATTATTCCATCTCACCGGCCAATTGAGTCTTAATGGTTAAATCAAAGTGATGTAAAGGCGACCCATATTTAAAATATAAAAAAAAATATTTTTTTAAAAAAAAGTTGCCATGACAAATATAATTACAATGCAAAAAGTAGGATGAAAACCGAGAAACATTTTGTCTGCTTTTATTTTGTAATAACCTAAAAAAAAAAAAAAAATCTAAAAATTAAGATTAATTTATTCTAGCAAAAAGACGATTTTGCTCTCGCATTATTTAATAGGAAAAAATTTGACTTTTTGATCGAGAAGGAATTTGGTAATTCCGCTTACGCCGTTGCGTAGAGCACGGCGAAACGAGTCCGTAGACACGGAGTAGACTCGAATCGGAATTGTAACGAAGAAAATACGGTCAAAATACCGCGAAGGGCAAAACGGTAATTTGAACAAAAAGTCAGATTTTTATCCCTTTCTTCTTTCTCTCTCCTCTCTCTCTCTCTCTCTCTCTCTCCTCCCGCGCGACCAGCCGCGTGCCTCCTCCCCTTCCAGCTCGTCCCGCAGCCGCTACAGCTCGGCCCGATCTCCGGCAAGGGTACCGTCAGCTCCGCCTCGGTCTCGCCGTTCTTCCCCGACCCGCCGCTGACCTGGGGCCACCCGGAACTGGCTGGAATCTGGGGTTTTCCGTTGGTTTTCAGTCGAAACTTCATCTCTTTCGATCTCCTTCGTTTCTCCACCAAATCATTCGAGTTAGGTATGGATTCTCACCTATTTTTCGTGTTCTAACTGATGGTTGGTTGGGTTTCGATCGATTTTGGCTCTAGAACACTCGATTTTCAACTTGAAAATCGGCCGAACTTCGATCTTGTGCACTTGCAAGGACAGACCAAGTTTTTAGCGCCGTTGACCGGAATTCCTAAATTAATTTAGAATTTGGATTCCTAATTTACATAATTGAGTTTATTTTTATTATTTATTTTGGTTTTCTTTTCTTTATTTATATTTATATTTTCTTTCTCTCTTAAAGTTATTGTGGTTTCAGGTTATATAAGATTCAAAAAAAGCACGCATCTTTCTTTACACGCCAGTTTCCAGCTTTATTAAATAAAACAGAAATAAAAGCACGCATCTTTCTTCACAGCCAGTAATCAATTCATTCTCAAGGCTTATGTACCATTGGATTGGTTTTCAATTCGTCCAACGCCGTACGATTACTACTTATCACCAAACCATAGCATTATAGACTTGATTAGTCTAATGAATTTGACTTCCTGTTGTGTTCAAATTATAGACTTGATTACTCATGTGAATGACTTACTTACTTTCGTAAGGTTCTAAGAAGAATAGCTTAAGAACTAAGGATATCTTCATTGCACTTCCTATAGAATGAGATGTATATAAACAAAGGGTGCCATAAATGAAAGTTAGTCTTTCATTTTTATGTATTTTAATCAATTAATGAGAGTATGGTAACTAGAATATGTTAATTATGTTTAACACGGTTCTATTACTAGCAATTAAATTATTTTATGCATTTAATTTGGTATTTATTTTCACGAATTAAATTCTTTTTTCTTCTTCTTTAAATATAGCAATTAAACCCCTTATTTTTCTAACACCATGATTACCAAATCTTGCGTACTTCTTTTATAAAAATTCATATGCGTAACGGGACATGATTTTTTCTAGTTATTAAATACTGACATAAAATAAAACCTTGCATGATATGCGTGGGATCGACCAAAAAAAAAAAACATTATATATTTAGAATGAGATTATTAAATCAAAATTCTTGGACGCCACATGCTTACCACTCCACTCAGAATTATTCCATCTCACCTGCCAATTGAGTCTTAATAGTTAAATCAAAGTGATGTAAAGACGACCCATATTTAAAAATAAATAAAAATAAAATTTTTTTAAAAAAAGTTGCCATGACAATTATAATTACAATGAAAAAAATAGGATGAAAAACGAGAAGCATTTTGTGTGCTTTTATTTCATCTGCCTTGAGTAAGCAAACCCATGTAACTGAGGATCTTGTTGCTTCTTCTTTGCCATCAAAGTCATCACTGATTGCCTGAACCTTTCTAGAAGAAAAGGCGATGTTAGTAAATAGAGAAGCAAAAACCTGCATGTTATGTTTGTCCAAGACCAACCCAACATCAACAACCCCAGCATCAGTCTTGGCATCTGAAAAGGAGATAGCTCTGGTTCTATCTATGGACAATCTCAACCTTCTTTGGTCTTCCCCATCCAAAATTAGTCTCATAAACACCAAACCGATGTGAACCGGCAAGTGTAAGCATTCTCTCACTAGTCACAGCAAACAACCTTGAAACCCAATTCTCTGCCCCATCCAACACCCCCTTCTCCAAACTCTTTATAGCTTAACTGATTGCGTTCACAGCCACAACCACCTAGGCCATTCCCGGTAGGGATGGTTCTCACTCCATGACTCCTCCACTTCACCGAGGCATTATGGCTCGGACCACACTGAGGCCATTATTGCCCAGTGATGACTATCACAAACTCTATGGTGCTCTGCTCGGGATGAATAAATTCTCCATGACTGCTCCTCATTTTTCCAGCACCAAATACCACCTAGAACCAAGCACGACTTGCCTCTAAACCTGGCTTGAGCAAGATATCAACATACGACAACTACTCGGCTTCGCCAAACCCTTCTATGGACTTGTAAAGTCCCCAGCCAAAGAACTACTCTTAGACTGCGGACTTGGGGGGCTTGTTGACGCACAGTTATGACCAAGACCGACTATGCTTTTGGGCCTCACCATTACAGGCCCAAGGGTTCAATACTGAACATTATGTGCGACATTGGTTTGTAATAAAAGTTGGCATAATGAGTTGTCTTGTCAAGTACTTTGATATTATGAACAAGTCCCACTGTAATGAGTCGTCAACTTCTCCTTTATTCATTGAGAATTGGATAGGGAGACAAGCGAATCTCAGTCACACATGTTGTTGCAGCTTGCTCTTCGACAAATTGACTTGCACTAAGTTCGAGTTCCATTTTTATAAATTAGACTAATTTATAATCATTTATACTATCGTTTGTATCAAAGAAAAAAATAAAAGAGAAACAGTTGTTCTGCGGCTCTTCCTTTAACAAATTAAGACCAATTTCATGCGTGGATTCAAAGGTCTTGAAGCCCTTTAGCAAACACAGAAGCAATAGCTTGCATATGATTTTCACAAAGTGAACTCCGAAATTATTACTCCCCAAAATATAAAGTGGAGAAAGAAAATGCTGTTGAAACGAGGCTTCAAGCTTCAAGGGTTTTGAAGACCTTTAGCAAATAGAGAAGCAAAAACCTGCATGCTATGTTTGTCTAAGACCAACCCAACATCAACAACCCCAGCATCAGTCTTGGCATCTGAAAAGGAGATAGCTCTGGTTCTATCTATGGAAACAATCTCAACCTTCTTTGGTCTTCCCCATCCAAAATCAGTCTCATAAACACCAAACCGATGTGAACCGGCAAGCGTAAGCATTCTCTCACTAGTCACAGCAAACAACCTTGAAACCCAATTCTCTGCCCCATCCAACACCCCCTTCTCCAAACTCTTTATAGCTTCACTGATTGCGTTCACAGCCACAACCAACCCATCTTCTCCAAACAAGGCTTTTGTTTCGGCAACTGCTGTACGTCCCGCTATGCAGTTCCCAAAATAGTTTGGAGATATAGGAGGATCCAAGCGAGACCTGCAGTCCACGTTAAAAGCCAGACGTGTTTGTTCACTGTTTATTTCCTCTGCCTTGACTATGCAAACCCATGTATAGGCACAAGCTAGAGTGAAAGTTGACACATGAACTGAACGAATATCTTCTTGTTTCTGCTCTGCCAATTTAGCCTTTAACAATTGCCTTAGTGTTTCTATATCTGCTCTTGTGAATTCAAAGGTGCCTCGGATAGAGCCCGGTGGGGGTTTCCTCTCCCAAAACATTAAGCTTCTATTGTTGGGACCGTCCTTATTTCGATAGGAGTTCGAGTAGAGTACTCCGAGCTGAGCTGGATCTTGAATGACCCTTCTGTCATAGAATTGTTTCAGCTGATCAGGTAGCACTGAATTAGATTGATCATCATGTTTGCAAATGTGAGCCCAAGATTTCACAAACAAAGTTGAAGTCTTGCCATCTAGAATTGCGTGGTGCATGGAAGTTCCAATGGAAAAGCCACAGTTGGGAAAGACAGTGATTTGCAATGCAACCACTGCAGCTTGTTCATGAGAAGCTCCCAACTGGGGTACCAGAGAATGGTACTCTGTGGCTTCAACGAAGTCACCACTTGAAAGATGGTAGAAGTCAGCATTAGACTCTGCTATCGTGAGTGAAATGGCGTCGCCTTGGACATAGCTAAGAACGGGCTTTTGGGAGTCTTGAGGCCAAGTGAGGTTTCCTGCTAGAGGTAGGAAGTGCTGGAGGGTGTTAGAGAGTGAGGTTTTGAGTCTGGGGATAAGTACGGAATCAAAGAAGAGTGGTGTTGCAGAGGAAGTAGGCATTTGGTAGAAATAAAGGCGCTGGACCGGCCCAAACCTTAACCAACGGATGTCGAAGAAGGTAAGGGGAAGGGAGCTCGGGGAAGAGAATGCCCCGGGTGAGGGTGGAGGAGGAGGAGCCACCCTGCAAACTTCAACTACTTTAACTGAGCTAGGGTTTGCCATTGCCAATTGGAGATGGAAGTTAGAAGCTTGAGTTATTCTGATCTTTTTGCCCCTTTTTATCACACTACTAGACGGTGCAGATGGAGTAGTGTTGTACGGAGGCGTAGTAGATATGTGACCTATATCAAGCAGAGGAAAAATGTGACAAATATAAACAAACCAATAATTCACTGATATTTATACTAGTTGGACTTTGTAGCCTATCCACAAACCCAATACACCCAATACACTCACAAACATTTGACCCAAAAGAATACTCAAATTCTTACTGGCAAACAAATAGCAAAAGAGATCTAAAACAATTGTGCGAAGCAACTCATAAACAAAAAGAGGAAACAACAAGAAGAGAAGAGAAACTTACGAACTCTTCTTGTTGCTCACAAAGTTGCTAGCACTCCCGATAGGAAATAAAGAGTTACAAATACAAGGCAAACACACCGAATGATCAAAATAGGAGAGATAAAACTGAAGTTGTTATATGCAGCACCACAGAAGCATACGAAAAAGGAGAATTTATTCTCTCTTAAAGAGCAAAGGGAAGTGTACTTGGTGAAATACAAAATGTGGCTGATATCAGGCCACACCACACGATAGTCAGGTAGCCTATTAGAAGCCACAAAACCACATGGGTAAAAGTGAACACTTGGTTTGGTATATTATTTTCAAGTTTTAAAAGTGGGTACATACGATTTGTCTTCAATCCTCCTATACACTAATTATTAATTTGTAATTAAATTAAGAGAAACTAAATTGAGGATAAATTGAATTTAAGAGGAGTTGAATTGAGGAAAATTAAATTCCGGATTTTTATTGAAGTTGTTTACTAAACCATATGGATTGAAGGGGAGTTAAATTTCGGATTTTTATTGAAGTTTTTTATTAAATCATATGAAATTAGGGTATGAGTGGTATTAATTACTAAAATGTCCTCGTTGTTAGGTTAAAGTAGATGGCAAATTTGAAATTTTAAAAATTGTGTGATGATATAATGGGTAAAAAAGATGAATTCCTAATGAGTTAGTTCTACAGGAATTAAAATATCACCTCCCACCCAAGAATTGAATTCCTCCAAAATTAAGAATTCAATTCCTAATTTTGTGTGGGTCTCACTTAGGGGTGGGCACGGTTCGGGTTGGACCGATTTTTGTCTCAAATTAGAACCGATATGGTACTATTCATTCGATTTGTTTCGGTTTGATTTTAATTAAAAAAATTTCAAAAAGTGTCCGGTTCAAGTTGAATTGGTTCCGGTCCGGTTTCGATTCTAGTTCGGTTTTGAACCGGGTGATAAAAGTTGGTTTTTAATACAATTCTCAACTGAAATATTATTATTTTTACTTGAAAATTAACAAATTATTCAATTTTATCTCAAAATAAATATTAAAGTTAGAAAAGAGAGATATTTTGAAATTGAACTTGGACAAATAATATTATTATTATTTTTAGTGAAATTAAAAATATAGCATTAAATATAAATATATATTAAAATTATATATATTTTTAATTTGATTGGTTCGGCCCGGTTCGGTTTTTGAAGACATGGAACCGGATCCAAAACCGGTCCAAACTTGTTCGGTTCGATTTTTGACCAGTTTTTTGATTTTTTGGTCAACTCGGTTTTTTTCCAGTTTGGTTTGGTGCGGTTTGGCTCGAATTTCCGGTTTGCATGTTTGAGTGCCCACCCCTAGTCTTACTTACTTTTCAATTCCTTGATGTGAAGTAAATGCAGAAATTATCCATAGATAAAATTCAATTCCTGATTAATAAACATCATAAGTGTTTAGTACATAGGTAAATGTCACCACTGGATTGGTAATCAATTCATTCAAGGCTTATGTACTAAGTGTTAGTACATAGGTAAATGTCACCATTGGATTGGTTTTCAATTCATCCAACGCCGTACGAATACTACTTATCACCAAATCTTGCGTCTTTAATTTGGCACGCGAACATCGTTTTACCTTTTATTTCTCTTCTTTATTTTGCAATGGCTTCACCTCCATTTCTTTCTTTAGAGGCCCCAGTTTAGTTTCACCTTCGTTTTCTTGACTACCATTCCTTCATCCATGGGATGGCTGTCCACCATATATAACTTGTCGACCATATCACTAGGAATCGGATAGCTTTAGTTTGTTGTCCTATATGTTACTAGTTAAAACATGTGGACCATAATATTGTTATTTTTGCTGCGCATGAATAATTATGGAAGAGCAATTTTTTGATAAACTTCTTAATAGCACCCACAAGAGTGAGAAAATTGTGGAGGATTACAGTTAAAAGAAATTTAAAGCTCTATTTTTGGAAGAGATATATTAATAATTTATAGAATTGTTCACAAGCACATAGATTTATGGAGGGATGCTATACTATTCACAAGAGTTTTAAATTTTCTGAGAGAACTTCTACAAGTATCTTAAATGCGGGGGTTCTTTTGGTGAGTCACAACAAGATTAGTTGATGACTTAATATTGTATACAACTACTCTCAAATGAAATTTAAATATAATTTCATAAGATGGAATGTATTTCCTTACATCAAATCCAATTATTAAGGTTTTAATTGGAGAGTTAGTTAATTATCGAGGAGAATGGATTTATCAGCCTAAATCATTAAAGTCGTTATAGTGTGTTTACACCATAATGAACCGAGCAGACCCAGCATCAAAGCGACTAGCACCAAGGCAGCCACGCCTTCTCCCGTGCCGAAGGAAGACACACTTCCGAGGTGCCAGACACCTGCCGAAGCTCCCAGCTGCCAAACCTAATCTCCAGGACACGTGTCGCCACCACAACGGCTTGCACAAAGTCTCACATTGGAACTTTGTGCAAAGCTCTCATTTTCACTTCCCTATAAATAGGGAACAGTACCAAGGTAAAAGCAAGGACCATTCTCCCACTTTTACTGTTACTCTGCCAGAATTACTACCTGTAACTGACTCAGGCATCGGAGAGCCTTCGGCCGGCACCACACCGGTGTCCGAAGCTTAACGACTGCTTCTTCCACTTTATCTTCTGCGGGTTCCTCACCAACTCGTTTCACCAAGGGCCTCAGCCCTCTTCCATGCTGAAGACCTAGCACCTCTAATCACTAAGTTGGACTCAATATTGGCCGGGCCATTTTGAGCATCAACATAGTGGATACCCAACATAGTTGACTAGATCATATCCCAAGATCTAGGTTCACAAATGACAATTAAATTATAGCTGAGTAAGTGGTAGCATTGCATAGATTATATCTACTACCCATGTCCTATGATGGAACAATGATGCCTGCAATGTGTTTTAGGATAATCTTTGTTTTTAATGATTCATATAGCTTGGAAATTCAAGTGGGCTATAGCATAATACTCTTAATAGGAAGTCACCTATATGAATCTAAAATGGGGCTGTTTCTACGAGAATTTTTCAAGGTTAAATTCTCTAAAGCACTCATGAATCTAGGAGTTGCCTAAGGTTGTAAGCACATCTTAGAACTAGATGTGTTTGGTGAGGTATTGTGTGAATACTATATTCTAGGATTGCACAAAAGGCTAAGCAACTCAAGACACATTCACTAATTATCCAAGTAAACTTGATGGTATTTCACTGGGGAAGGTTTAAGGCCAACAATTACCTATCTTAATGTGGTATCTTTCTAATCGAACTCTTTCAAGTGTCTGCATTTTTATTTTCATAAAAAATTTCTTATTATTGGATGTCTAAAATTAGAAGTTACAGTGAATGGGTTTTAAATGAAAAGTTATATAAGCAAGAGTTTTACACCATGACTCTTCATTATGTGACATAACCTGTAACATCCCATATCGACCAACGGAGAAGGGGTGATGTGTCTTATATATACATGCCCACCTCCATCTAGCACGAGGCTTTTTGGGAGCTCACTAGCTTCGAATTCCATGGGAACTTCGAAGTTAAGTGAGTTTGGGGTAGAGCAATTTCAGGATGGGTGACCTACTGGGAAATTGTTCTTGAGCTCCTAGAAACAAAATCGTGAGGGAAGGGGCCCAAAACGGACAATATCGTTCTATTGCATAGCCGATCCGAGATGTGACAGAATGGTATCAGAGACACTCTACCGTGTGGTGCGAGTGTGTCGACAAGGATGTCGAGCCCCCTGAGGGGAGTGGATTGTAACATCCCACATCGACCAAAGGAGAGGGGATGATGTGCCTTTTACGTATATGCCCACCTCTATTTAGTATGAGGCATTTTGGTAACTCACTGGCTTTAGAGTCAGGGGAACTTTGAAGTTAAGCGAGTTTGGGCTGAAGCAATCCCAAGATAGATGACCCACTAAGAAGTTGCTCATGAGTTCCCAGAAACAAAATCTTGAGGGCAGGGGCCCAAAGCGAACAATATTGTGCTACGGTGGAGCTGATTCGGGATGTGACAGAATGGTATCAGAGCCATTCTGCCTTGTAGTACGAGTATGCCGACCAGAACGTTGGGCCCCTAAGAGGGGTAGATTGTAACATCCCACATTGGCCAATTGAGAGGGGGTGATGTGCCTTATATGTACATGCCCACCTCCATCTAACACGAGTCCCTTATATGTACATACCCTAAGCTCACTAGATTCAGAGTCAGGGGAACTCCGAATGTAAGCGAGTTTGGGCTGGAGCAATCCCAGGATGGGTGACCCACTGGGAAGTTTCTCGTGAGTTCCCAGAAACAAAACCGCGAGGACAAGGGAGGACCCAAAGCAAACAATATTGTGCTACGGCTGAGCCGATCCGGGATATGACAGAATAGTATCAGAGCCACTCTGCCGTGTGGTGCGAATGTGCCAAAGAGGACGTCGGGCCCTGAAGGTTGGTGGATTGTAACATCCCACATTGACTGATGGAGAGGGGGTGATATGCTTTATATGTACATGCCCACCTCTATTTTGCACGAGGCCTTTTGGGAGCTCACTGGCTTCGGAGTTATGAGAATTCTAAAGTTAAGCGAGTTTGGGCTAGAGCAATCCTAGGATGGGTAACCCACTGAGAAGTTGCTTGTGAGTTTCCAGAAACAAAACCGTGAGGGTAAGAAGGGGCATAAAGCAGACAATATCGTGCTACGGCGGAGCCGATCCGAAATGTGACATAACCCCTCTAAACAGGTTTTTTTATTATTATAAATACTGCAACACATTGTGTATTTAATAAAGAGTTTTCATTCAATGCTTTTGTCAATAAAATAGAGTATCATATTGAGACATAGTTCAAGCACAAGTTTGTATTCGTTGTTCTTGAGGTTTGGAGTGCCACTATCATAAGAAGGAGGTTGTTATATCCCGAGAGACGTTTGCTATTTGAATCTTGAAGCACAGGAGCAATTTCATCTTAAGGACATAGAACCAAACTCTAGACTCGACAATATTCTGATTTTCCTAAAACTTCTCTTATATTGTGTTTAGTTATTTTATGCATTCAGTTTGGTATGCGTAATAGGATATGAGGCCATCTCTAGTCATAGGGCTAAATATAGTCCAGGGCTATAAATTTAGCCCTCTTAAATATTAATTTTTTAAAGAATAATGTATGGTTAAATTTTTTCATCTCCAGTCATGCTGGATTTTAGGGCCCTTTATATTTTATTATTTTGAGAAAAATTGTGGTACAACACTTATGCTTTCCACAATTATGTATTTTTTAATTTAACTAAACTACTATTTAGTATTTAGAGACAATATTGCATATATGACACGTGTACGTTAATAAGCATTTATTAAGATTTCTAATAAAATTTTGTGTCTACGGGGCACTTCTTATCCTGAAAGAATCTTAATAAAGTGTTTTCAATTTTGTATCTCACAAATTCATCTCCACCCCTTGTAAATAGAAGGATTAATGGCTTATTCCAACGCTAGACTACAAATGATCTAGTTGAAGGGCAAAAGGGCCAAATATGGCCCCTTTTTTTAATAGCTTATGCCACTGACAGCTCTGTAATGCTATTTAAACAATCATTATTTAAATATTCTCTGTTGACTATTTGACTCAATAATGCACCCATATGCAAAGTTGCTTTCGGCAGGTGGTTGATTGGCAGTACAAATTGCATGGGAAATTGGCACCATCACGTAGGGAACAAAGGCTAGCAAAGATGGTTAGTCTTCTGACTTGATTGGATGCCTCCACCATTGGCTTCTTTGAAGAGCCACTCATCCTTCGGCTTTAAAGGGAGTAGCAGCCCAGCAAAATAAAAAAGGCTTATTTATTATAATGCCCTTCAAATTTTGATTAAATCTTATTTTATTTCTAAAATTAAAGTGACTTACTTAACTTTTTTGACTGTGTTTTCGTATTTTACTTTACACTCTATTATTATCTCTATTAATAATTCTGTCAATTTTAATGACGTGACATGCCTATTTTAATTTTTTTACCATTAGTAATGATGCGTCATGTATAGGGCCATTTCTTTTGCTTAAGTGGAATAATAATATAATACTTGTTTAGTTAAAAAATATATAAAAATTGGAAAAATTAATACATAAAAATCTTTCTTCTCCATCTCTCCCCCTTAAACTCTCCCTCCCTTAACTTCATAACCCAAAGCCACCCTCACCACCACATGGTCGAGACTGACATTTCCACCACTGCCACCAAACGACGCCGACGAAATCAGAGTAAAAGCATTGGGTGAACGAGGAGGACGATCCTCCCGAAGAGCCTAGGAAGAAAAATGGCTCGTCGTCTACTTCCTAGCCGGAAGTGAACGTTGCCTAATTGCAGATCACCGAGAACTAGTACCTTAATGACCCCGAAGACTAATATTAGTGCTGCATGATCTCTCTCTCTCTCTCTCTCTCTCTCACTCTAAAATTTTTCTCTGAAATGTTCAACTTTTTTGTTTTAGTTAGGGTTTTGATGCAAATTACAGTAGAGTAGGGGTAGGGTTATTGGGTGATTTTGTAAATAATTTGGGGGATTTAAGAAGTCCGGTAGTCCAAGCAATTACTTTGCCTATGATTTTGACCTCTGCCCACAAAGATCTCATTGCTTAGGTTTACAATGGTCATTGACGAAGTTAGGGGCGAAGCAGGGGTCATGGGAGAGATGGAGAAGAAAGACTTTCAATTTTTATTTTTTTAAATTAAACAAGTAATTACAATCTTTTATTCCAATTAAATAAATAAAAAGTGGGCCTTTACATGACACATCATTACTTGTGGTAAAAAAATTAAAATAACCATTCCACATCATGAACACTGACAGAGTTATTAATGGAGATTATGGTGGGGGTAAAGTGGAACACAAAATTATAGTAAGGGGGTTAAGTGAATTACTTTTTTTTTTTTGGGTAAAATGATATTTGATTGAAATTTCAGAGGATACTACAGTAAATAAGCCAATAAAAAAAAGGAGAATTGGGAGAGAAAATAGAAAGAAGCTATTCGACCAAAGAGAAGAAAAGTCTCTGAACTTGTTCTTTGTTTTTCCCTTCCTATTGTGAGTGTATGAGCTTAAGTTATTATAGTCTTTGGGAAATTGAGTGATAAATACTACTTGTATGTTCTCATTAATTATAGTGGAATATTCCATATTAACTAGCACTTAGACAGACTCCATATCAACTAGCAGTGACAAAAGGATCAGAACAACCTCAACTTTCTAACTTCCATCTTCAATTGGCAATGGCAAACCCAAGCTCAGTTAAAGTGGTTGAAGTTTGCAGGGTGGCACCTCCTCCTGCAAACTGCAACTACTTCTTGCTATTTTCTCTCCCAATTCTCCCTTTTTTAATTTTGCTGGGCTGCTACTCCTTTCAAAACCAAAGGATGAGTGGCTCTTCAAAGAAGCCAACGGGTGGAGCCATCCAATCAAGTCAGAAGACCAGCCATCTTTGCCAGCCTTTGTACCCCACGCGATGGTGCCAATTTCCCTTGCGATTTATCTGCCAATCAACCAAATATAAAGCTGCCGACAGCAAGGCAACTATGCATGGGGTGCATTATTGAGTCAAATAGTCAACACAGAATATTTAAATCAAGATTGTTTAAATAGCATTAAAGAGCGGTCACGCAGAACACATGCTGACAAACTCCTCCATTGAAAATTATTCCCGTCTCATCTGCTAAATAGTTTATTATTTATAGTTGGTGCTAATTGAATCTCTAGTGTTATCCAAAAGTTTTCACGGCAGCCCATCATTTCTTTCTCTTCCTTTTGTTCCGGCTTCTTCTCCATTTCTTCAATACTAGAAACAATTATCTCAAGGCATGAGAATCACAACTTCTTTTGTTCAAAATAATAAACCTGAACAATGCGTGCGACATTGGTTTGTAATAAAACTTGGGTCTTCCTTTCGTAGTTGTAATTTGGCCCAACAAAATGAGAGAAACAGACCATTGCAAACAAACATCCCAAAAGAACAAAAAAATTGAACATCGATCAAATTATTCATCCCCCAAAAACAAAGCGAAAACATTTCACCAATTTCATGCGTGGATTCAAAGGTCTTGAAGCCCTTTAGCAAACACAGAAGCAATAGCTTGCATATGATTTTCACAAAGTGAACTCCGAAATTATTACTCCCCAAAATATAAAGTGGAGAAAGAAAATGCTGTTGAAACGAGGCTTCAAGCTTCAAGGGTTTTGAAGACCTTTAGCAAATAGAGAAGCAAAAACCTGCATGCTATGTTTGTCTAAGACCAACCCAACATCAACAACCCCAGCATCAGTCTTGGCATCTGAAAAGGAGATAGCTCTGGTTCTATCTATGGAAACAATCTCAACCTTCTTTGGTCTTCCCCATCCAAAATCAGTCTCATAAACACCAAACCGATGTGAACCGGCAAGCGTAAGCATTCTCTCACTAGTCACAGCAAACAACCTTGAAACCCAATTCTCTGCCCCATCCAACACCCCCTTCTCCAAACTCTTTATAGCTTCACTGATTGCGTTCACAGCCACAACCAACCCATCTTCTCCAAACAAGGCTTTTGTTTCGGCAACTGCTGTACGTCCCGCTATGCAGTTCCCAAAATAGTTTGGAGATATAGGAGGATCCAAGCGAGACCTGCAGTCCACGTTAAAAGCCAGACGTGTTTGTTCACTGTTTATTTCCTCTGCCTTGACTATGCAAACCCATGTATAGGCACAAGCTAGAGTGAAAGTTGACACATGAACTGAACGAATATCTTCTTGTTTCTGCTCTGCCAATTTAGCCTTTAACAATTGCCTCAGTGTTTCTATATCTGCTCTTGTGAATTCAAAGGTGCCTCGGATAGAGCCCGGCGGGGGTTTCCTCTCCCAAAACATTAAGCTTCTATTGTTGGGACCGTCCTTATTTCGATAGGAGTTCGAGTAGAGTACTCCGAGCTGAGCTGGATCTTGAATGACCCTTCTGTCATAGAATTGTTTCAGCTGATCAGGTAGCACTGAATTAGATTGATCATCATGTTTGCAAATGTGAGCCCAAGATTTCACAAACAAAGTTGAAGTCTTGCCATCTAGAATTGCGTGGTGCATGGAAGTTCCAATGGAAAAGCCACAGTTGGGAAAGACAGTGATTTGCAATGCAACCACTGCAGCTTGTTCATGAGAAGCTCCCAACTGGGGTACAAGAGAATGGTACTCTGTGGCTTCAACGAAGTCACCACTTGAAAGATGGTAGAAGTCAGCATTAGACTCTGCTATCGTGAGTGAAATGGCGTCGCCTTGGACATAGCTAAGAACGGGCTTTTGGGAGTCTTGGGGCCAAGTGAGGTTTCCTGCTAGAGGTAGAAAGTGCTGGAGGGTGTTAGAGAGTGAGGCTTTGAGTTTTGGGACAAGTATTGAATCAAAGAAGAGCGGTGTTGCAGAGTAAGTAGGCATTTGGTAGAAATAAAGGCGCTGGACCGGCCCAAACCTTAACCAACGGATGTCGAAGAAGGTAAGGGGAAGGGAGCTCGGGGAAGCGAATGCCCCGGGTGAGGACGGAGGAGGAGGAGCCACCCTGCAAACTTCAATTACTTTAACTGAGCTTGGGTTTGCCATTGCCAATCGGAGATGGAAGTTTGAAGGTTGAGGCTGTTGTGATCCTTTTGTCACTACTAGTTGATATGGGTCTGTCCATGTGCCTAGTTTTAAGTCATTTTCATATTTCAAAAAGTGTGCGATCACCAAATCTTGCATCCTTTTCCATAAAAATTCATATGATTTCTTCTTGTAATTAAATGACATAAAATAAAAGCTTGCATGATATGCGCGGGAACATTATATATTTAGGATGAGAATATTCCACTATGCTACATGCAGTTTGAAAATGACGGAATATTTCGCCATAACCAATGAGATACATACAAGTAGTATTTATCACTTAATTTTTTAAAGATTTAGGGAATGTTAATAACTTTATCTCTAACATTTTCTTTTGGACATTCTCCCTAACTGACTCTTCTCTCTCTTCGGGATTTCTCCTCATGACATGTGTCAATTTCTTTGCACTTAAAACAATGTCATTAATGCATCATAGAAGATACTTTTTTTTCCAAGTTTACTCTTATTAAACGTATTAACTTTTTGGGTAAACGGCCGAAAACCCACCTGAACTATTTTGACTGTTGAACTTCACACTTTAAATTATTTTTTCAGCCGATTTAGCCCTCGGACTATTTTAAATAGTCAATTTTGCACATATTGTTAAGTTTTTAGACTTCCATCTAATTTTCTGTTAATTATAGAAGTAAATTTGTCATTTTATAAGGACAATACCAAAAAATAATAAAGAAAATGTAAGATCATGATTTCTTCTCTCTCTTTCTTTCTTCTTTTTCCTTTTCCTTCTTCTTCCTCTCGCTCTTTTCTTTCTTCTCTCCCTGTCTGCTCCATCTCTCCTATCTCTCTCGTATATTTCCTTCTTATTCTTCTCTCTCTCTCTCTCTCTCTCTCTCTCTCTCTCTCTCTCTCTATCTCTCTCATATATTTCCTTCTTATTCTTCTCTCCCTCTCTCTTTCTTTCAAGAATCCGATTCAAAGTAGGCGTTGCCTTCTTCCCAAAGTGTACAATGCCTTCTCTGCAACACAGATGCACAGATATGAAAATCCATTCCAACACCGCCACTCTCCCTTTCCTCGTCCGCTGGTAACAAAAATCAGCAAAAGAAATTGATAGCCAAACCAAATAAATGGACACTTAGCCAACACCAACGGTCAAATAAAAAACAACCCAATCACCCATAAAAATCATCCAGTCTCCGAATACCCAAACACTCTGAATGCATCCTTAAATCCCATTAACTCAATCAAGAACAAGTAGGAGGCAATGAAGATGAAAACATATCTTGATTCTGATTATATGTTTATTTACACAGACCAATCATTGGCATTCACTCGAAAATCCTGGTGGACGTGGGATTGCAGACAAGAGTCTTAGGAGGAAGGAGCTGGGGAAGATGTTGATTGCCTTCTTCCTTTTTTTCCCTCCCCCCCCCCCCCCCAAGTTTTGTAGTTTTAACAATTTAATTATTTTAAACTTTAAATTTTTTATATAAATTAAACAGTAAATCACGTGCCTAACATATGACATTTAGACGAAAAATTAGATGAAAACTAACTATAGGAGCTAAATTGGTTGAAAAAATAATTAAGAGTGCTAAGTTCGACAGTTGAAATAATTCAGAGAGCGTATTCGGCAATTTACCCTAACTTTTTTATTTTAATTTACAACAAGTTAGTGTTTTTATAATATTTTTTTTTTTACAACAACCTTGTTAAAAAATTAAAAAAAAAATACATCAGTTTTTTTTTTTTTTTTGGTTAAAAGAAAACGTCTTTTTTTTTTTTCTCTAGAGAAATGAAACTCCAATTTTCTCTTTGTTTCTATTGGTCATTGATAATGGCTATGTAAGCATCACATGTGCAGCTTCCGCCTTTAGACAAGTTTGACTGTTTTAGTGCAAAAGAATCATCCTTCAAGCATGGTTAACTATCAATTAATAGTGGTCTAAATTCTTTTGTGTTTAAAAAATAATCATCCTTCAAACATGGTTAACTATCAATTAATAGTGGTCTAAATTCTTTTGTGTTTAAAAAATAGAAGTTCTCTCTTTGAAAAGAAAAACATACATTTTTTATATATAAAAAAACTGACGTTTGTTCTTATTTAATTTTTTAACATACATTTTTTATATATAAAAAAAAACCGGCCATCTTTGCCAGCCTTTGACCCCACGTGACGGTGCCAATTTCCCTCACTATATCTGGCAATCAACAAAATATAAAGCTGCCAAAAGTAACTTCGAATGTGCGTGCATTATTGAGTCAAATAGTCAACAGAGAATATTTAAATCAAGATTGTTTAAAATAGCAAAACAGAGCGGTCACGCACGCCACATGCTACCAACTCCTCCACTGAAAATGGTTCCCGTCCTCATCTTCTAAATAGTTTATTATTTATAGTTGGTGCTAATTGAATCTCGTTATCCAAAGTTTTCATGGAAACAATTATCTCAAGGCACGAGAATCACAGCGTCTTTTGCTCAAAATAATAAACCTGAACAATACGTGCAACTCGGATTCGCTCAACAAAATGAGAGACATTTGTTCAAATTATTGATCAACAAAATGAGAGAGAAAAAATGAACATTGATCAAATTATTCATCCCCCAAAAACAACGCGAAAACATTAAAACTCTGCAACAAATTAACACCAATTTCATGCGTGGATTCAAAGGTCTTGAAGCCCTTTAGCAAACAGAGAAGCAAAAGCTTGCATATGATGTTTTTCCAAAACCAAACCAACCTCAACATCTCCAGCAATACCATCCCTAGACTCTGCCAGGGACATTGCTCCTGTCACTTCGATCGAAACCACCTCCACCTTGCTTGGCCTTCCCCATCCAAAATCTGTATCATAAATCCCAAACCTTGGTGAACCAGCAACACCCATAAATCTCTCTTCACTGCTCACAGCAGTGTAAAGTTTTGGAACCCAAGTCTCTGCCCCATTCAAAATCCCATCACTGTCCGCACTTTTTATAGCTTCACTGATTTCGTTGACCGCCACGGTCAACCCATCTTCTCCTAGAAGCCCTTTTCTATCTGCAACTACTGCACGGCCCGCTATGCAGTTCCCCAAGTAGTTTGCAGGTAGGGGAGGGTCAAAGCGAGACCTGCAGTCCAGACTGAAGGCCATCAAAACTGGCTTATCGCTCTGCTTTTGCTCTGCCTTGGCTAAGCAAACCCATGTATAAGCACATGTTACCGAAAATGTTGACAAATGAGGATGATGATCAGATTCTTTTTCATTCTTGATCATCTCTGCCATTTTGGTCGAAACCCATTGCTTCATTGCTTCTATTTCCGGTCGTGTGATTACAAAGATGCTGCGAACCGCATCTGATGGTGGAGATTTAAACTGGGTAACCATCAAGCTCCTGTTGTTGGGTCCGTCCAGATTCTGAAGCTGGTTCAAGAAGATTGGTTCGAGCCCGGCCGGGTCTTGGACGACCCTTCTGTCAAAAAATGGTTTCAGCTGATCTGGTAGAGCTGAACCAGATGGATCATCACCAAGATGTTTGCAAATGTGAGCCCATGATTTCACAAACATGGTTGAAGACTTGCCGTCTAGGATGGCATGGTGCATGGATGTTCCAATGGAGAAGCCCTTGCCGTTGGGGAAGATGGTGACTTGGAACGCCACGGCTGCGGCCTTTTCGTGAGATATTGGCAATTGGGTTCGAGAGAATGGTACTCTTTGGCCTCAACAAAGTTGCTAAGATTTGAAAGGTGGTGGAAATCAGCATGAGACTCGGCAATGGTGAGCGAAACGGCGTCCCCTTGGACATAAGTGAGAACTGGTTTTGGGGAGTGTTGGGGCCAAGTGATGTTTCCTGCTAGAGGTCGGAAGTGTTGGAGGGCGATGGAGAGCGAGGCTTTGAGTTTTGAAACTAGTGTGGTGGTTTCAAAGGAGTTTGAGATTTGATAGAAGAAAAGGCGTTGGACGGGTGCAAATCTGAGCCAGAGTAAATCAAACAAGATTAGAGGAAGCGCGTCAGGTGTGACTGAGTAATCTTCTGGTGAGCTTGGCTGTGGAGCAACCTTGCAAACCTCAATCACTCTGACTGAGTTTAGGTCTGCAATTGGGGATGGAGCATGGAAGCAAAGTTGAATGTAGGGTTTAATATAATGGGTTTCTTAGATCTAGGTCCAAAACGATTCCAAAATGATTAGCTGTTATTGAGTTTAGTCCGCACGTTTTTTATTTTTACTTTTTAAAGTAAATAACAAAAACACATTTAAAATCTAAATTTAATGTATTATTTTATTGTGATTGAATTTCTTAATTTAAATTTTGAATTCTTTTCTTGATAATATTTGCCTAATATATGAATAAAATACAATTTAACCAATGAAAAGTAAAGACCCACATATTATACCAATCGACATACAAGTAAGCACCCATATAAAATCATGTACCTGACATATAGGTAAATAGTGTTATTATTAGCAACGGAAAAAACTAAGTGATAAATAATGTTACTTATAAGTTAGGAACCTAAATTAAAAGACTGCATATAAGTTAGGAACATAAATTAGAAGACTACCTATAAGTTAGATACAAAAATAGACAAATAAAAATTGTATGTTACCTATAAAAAAACATTGTCGAAAATATGAAAATATATATATATATATATATATATATATACATACCTATGCAATCGGCAATAGAACAATATACTTATACCATAGGATTTCTACTATATATATCTACAAGAGTATGTAATATACCTCTACCACAGGGTGAACAAAAATAAAAATTGTTACCTATAACTCATGTACTAAACGATGTGTGTTGCAAACTGATCTGGGTTTTCCTTGCATGCTTCAAATGATTTGATTTTTCCTTGCATGTTGAAGTAGTTAGGGATTTTTGTTTGCAAACTAATCTAGTTTTTCCTGGGATGCTTCAACTGGAAAACCGTAGAAATGCGTAGGTACTTGTTTTAGAGGGAAATGTCGTTTTGGATCATTATTGATCCTTTTAGCTGCAAGTAGATCAAGTTCTCTCTCTTAAGTTGAACCCTTTGTGTCTTACATTATAAATTTAGTAAATGAATGTCATCATCCATCACTACCTCTCTTTGATTTGCTCTTGTGTGTGATGTATATAAAGGTACTGAAAGTTCCACAATCAAATGCTTTGGTTGACAATGTATAATAGTTTGTAACAACGTGTTTTTTGGGATATGTTTGTCATTTTTTTCTTTTTCTATTCAATGACAAACATTATAAATGACTAATTATTATCACATAAATTATTATTGCCCGATTCAAAACATAAGAGGCAACATTGGAACAAAAAATTATTTTAAAAAAAAAAAAAAAAAAAATTACATCATAAAATATTTAAAAAGGAATGTAATCTTATATGACACAAAAGTCAAAGAACTTATATCAAAGTCACCAAATTCAAAGAGTAAACCCAACTTCTCAATGAAAATTTGGATCCATATAACTTTTCTAAAAAGAAAAAGGAGAGAAATGTTTCTCTCTGCCATTACATTTTCTTCTCCCTCTCTTGATATTCTATACAATATTTTAATATTCTAGTAGGGAAATGGGCAAATGGGTTGATGTAATTAATTTTAAATTCTAAATATTAACAACTTTTGATTGTCAAGGGATTTTTTAATATTTTAAATGGATGTTAATAAATCACCAAGGTTTCCTTTTAGCTTTGGCTTATTATAACAAAACGTCCCTAAGGTTTACGAAACTATCAGATTGCATCCTTAATGTTTTTTTTTTTTGTCATTCGTGGTCCTCAAAGTTAGCATGCAT
This sequence comes from Prunus dulcis, assembly GCF_902201215.1. Taxonomy (NCBI): domain Eukaryota; kingdom Viridiplantae; phylum Streptophyta; class Magnoliopsida; order Rosales; family Rosaceae; genus Prunus; species Prunus dulcis. The sequence continues at coordinate 21,272,306 of NC_047652.1, read as the reverse complement.
GATCACAAATGGTCCCTGCCGTTACGTTCCGTCAAAAACTCCGTTAGTTTGCTGACGTGGCATATATGTATATCACAAAACATCCTTAAGGTTCACACACCTATCACAAATGGTCCTTACGAAATTTTTTAATTTAAAATTCATAAAATTTTTGTTTTCTTTTTAAAATTTTATGAATTATAATTATTTTAAAATATTTATTAAATTTTAAATACATGTGACCCTATATTATTGTAGATGTGGGCTCCACATATATGCCACATCAACAAACTAATGAAGTTTTTTTAAAATAATTTAAAATTCATAAAATTTAAAAATGAAAAAAAAAAACTAAAGGTTTAGGGTTCATAAATGGTCCTCAAGATTAAAATCCTTCTATAAATTGTTTTTTCATTTATAAATAATTTTAAAAAGAAAACCAAAATTTTATGAATTTTAAATTTTTTAAAAAAAAATTCGTAAGGACCATTTGTGATAAGTGTGTAAACCTCAGGGATGTTTTGTGATATATATGTATGCCACGATAACAAACTAACAGAGTTTTTGACAGACCCTAACTTCAGGGACCATTTGTGATTGCACATACTAACCTTGAGGACCATAAGTGACACAAAAAAACATTAAGGATGCAATCTGATAATTTCGTAAACCTCAAGGATGTTTTATGATAATAAGCCTTTAGCTTTCACTGCCCAAGGAAACAAAAAACCACGAGCCTTCTTCCTTATCTTCATCTTCCCCTCTCTCTTTAACTCATCTATCTCTCTCCCCCTCTCTTTTCTCTATTTCCACTCTGGTTCTTAGGTTAATAACTAAGTCTGGTTTTATTTTTTACATTTCTTTCTCCCTCCTTCTTTGTGTTTGTGATGAATCAAGGTTACTTCTCTCTCTTTCTCTCCCTTATTTTTTTTGCAGGTTTGTTATTCTAGGTTTGGTAACCGATCGATACCGCAGCTACCCACGATAACCGGCCCCTCCGGCAACCGTCTCTGTGCGGTGCGGCGTTGGTTTGGATTTTGGCTAAACCGCAGGTAGTCGGCCGATAAACGGTTTCTTTGTTTCGGTGCGATTACCGCACCGAAAACACCCCTATTCGGTGCAACATAGGTGAGGAGGCTTCAAGTGTCAAGGGTTTTCAAGACCTTTAGAAAATAGAGAAGTAGAAACCTGCATGTTACGTTTGTCTAAGACCAAACCAACATCAACAACCCCAGCATCAGTTTGGGGATTTGAAAAAGGAGATAGCTCTGGTTCAATCTATGGAAACACTCTCAACCTTCTTTGGTCTTCCCTGTCCAAAATCAGACTCATAAACCCCAAAACGATGTGAGCTGGCAAGCATAAGAATTTTCTTACTGCTCATAGCAAACACTCTTGAAACCCAATTCTCTGCCCCATCCAAAACCCCCTTCTCCGAACTTTTAATAGCTTCTCTATTGTTGGGATCGTCCTTAGTTCGACACAGGTTCGAGTAGATTACTCTCAGCTCCGCTGGATCCTAAATAACTCTTATATCATAAAATTGTTTCAAATGATCAAGTAGCACTGAATTAGATTGATCACCACGTTTGCAAATGTGAGCCCAAGATTTCGCAAACAACGTTGAAGTCTTGCCATATAGGATTGCGTGGTGCATGAAGGTTCCAATCAAAGGGCCAGAGTTAGGAAAGACTGTTGAAATGTAAATTCTTTACTGGTTTACTCTTTAGCTAGACAAGTATAAGGCTTAGATTAGATCTCATGGTGTTTGACTCATGTCTTAGATTTGGACCAAGTGTCAAGCTTATATTATTGGCACATTTTGTATGGCTGAGATAATATTCTCTGCCTTGTAAAAGAGAATGTGTCCGTTAGAATGAATCAGAGTGCACAGCAATGTTTTGTGTTGGTTAACAAACTCTCTCTCTCTCCCCTCAAAGTTTCTATTCAACTCTGCAACCTTTCATTTCCTCTCTATATTCCTCTTCTTCCCAAAATCATAACATGATATAGAAATCTCAACATGGTATCTAGAGCCTAGGTTCGACTCTGCATCTGGGCGTCGGAAATTGAAATTGAAATTGAAATCGAGGAAATCCAACGTAGAGAACCACTATCTCGTGGGTTTGGTCTCATATGGCTGGATCTAGAATGAGTGAGCTTCATGCTCCCATTTTCAATGGCAACTACGATTTTTGGATAATCAAGATGTGTATGATTTTCAAATCTCACAAGCTTTGGGATATGGTAGAAACTGGGTTTGAACAACCAGTGAAGAAAGAGGATGGTGAAGCTTTAACTACAGCTCAGAAGCTTGCACTAGAGGAAAATGTTGCAAAGGACACTAAGGCGTTGGGTCTGATTCAGAGTGCAGTCTTTGATGAAATTTTTCCCAAAATCGCCCTACAAGAATCTGCCAAAGCAGCATGGGAGATCTTGCAACAAGAATTTCGAGGAGATAAGAAGGTACGATCTGTAAAATTGCAAGCACTTAGAAGGGATTTTGAATATACTCGTATGCAAGATGATGAGTCTCTATCTGGATATATAACCAAATTGCTTGAGCTTGTAAATCAAATGAAGTCTTATGAAGAGGATATTTTTTATCAAAGAATCGTATAGAAACTTTTGATTAGTTTATCTAGAGAATATGATTCTATTGCAGAGGTGATAGAGGAGACTAAAGACACATAGACTATAGGATTTCAGGAGGTTATTGGCTCTTTGAAATCCCATGAACAATGGTTGCAAAGGCACACTGAGAAACTGACAGAAATGGCTTTCTCTAGCCTAAGTGTGAACCCCAGAGAGCAGTCAAATGTTGCACAAGATGGGAGTTCTAAGTCCAAGAAGAATTGGAAATCACAAAACACGAAGAAATGGGAGGGGAAGTCTGGAAATACTTTCAAAAAGGAAAATCAGAATGAAGGAACTAAAGGTCCTTGTAAAATCTGTCGTAAACTACATTATGGTCCTTGTTGGTTCAAAGGCAAACCTAAATGCTTTAAGTGTGAAAGGTTTGGTCACTTGGCAAAGGATTGCAGTGGGAAGACACCTCAGGCAGCTCATTATGCAAAACACATGGAGGAAGAAGGGACAATGTTCTATGCTTGTCATGCTGCCTCTGTAATCAAGAACAGTAGTGTGTGGTGTGTGGATAGTGCTTGTAGTAACCATATGACCTCACATGAATCTCTGCTCATTGATATAGACACCAATGTCACTGCAAAAGTGAAGATGGGAACTGGAGATCTTGTTCAAGCCACTGGTAAAGGCACTCTAGTGATTGAAACAAAATCTGGACCAAGGCATATAAAGGAAGTCATGCTTGTACCAGGGTTGGATGAGAATTTACTTAGTGTTGGACAGATGATTGAGCATGGATATTTCTTGCTCTTTGGTGATTATATAGTGGAGATATATGATGAAAAGTCACTGAAACACCTTGTGACTAAGGTTCAATGACTGGAAACAGATGTTTTCCTCTCTCCCTTTAGTATGCAAATGCAGTAGCTATGAAGGCAACAATCAAAGGAACTACTTGGTGTTGGCACAGAAGATATGGTCACCTAAATCTTCAAAACTTGAAGTTACTGCAACAAAAGGAACTGGTTTATGGACTGCCAGAGATTGGAAACTTCGAGAAGGTGTGTCAAGGTTGTGCAATGAGAAAATCACACAGAGAGGCATTCGATAAAGAGAAGGCATGAAGAGCAAGCATGCCACTTGAGCTCATACACTCAGATGTGTGTGGACCAATGCAATCCACAACCATTAGAGGTAACAGATACTTCCTAACCTTCATTGATGATTGCACAAGAATGCGTTGGGTATACTTTATACAACACAAGTATGAAGTATTTAACATCTTCAAGAAATTCAAAGCCATAGTGGAATTACAGAGTGGATACAAGATTAAAAGGCTTAGAATTGACAGAGGTAGGGAATACACCTTAACTGAATTTTTGAAGTTTTGTGAGGATGTAGGATTGGAAAGGCAGTTAACTATAGCCTATTCACCTAAGCAAAATGGGGTAGCTGAGAGGAAAAATAGAAATATTGTGGAAATGAGTAAAGCAATGGTGCATGAGAAGAGGCTACCTTATAAGTTTTGGGGAGAGGCAGTGAACACGGCTATCTACATTCAAAATCGATGTCCAACAAGTGCTCTAAATGATTCAACTCCATTTGAAGCATTTAGTGGTAGGAACGTTGGAATTAAGCACCTGAGGGTATTTGGCTCTATTTGTTACTGTCATGTGCCTTGTCAGTTGAGGCTCAAATTGGATGATTTGGCAACCAAGTGTATCTTTGTTGATTATATTAAATGTGAGAAGGGCTATAGAGTTTACAACTTGCAAACTCACAAAATTGTTGTTTCTAGGAGTGTAATATTTGATGAAGATGCATTATGGGATTGGGAAAAACAGGATGTGGAGCATGTTTTTATTCCTATAAGTTTTGAGGAAAATCCTAGAACCACTGAAGAAGAAGATGAAGTCACAGGTTCACCTACAACAGAATCTCAAATTGAAAGTGGCTCAGGTTCAACTAGTGCCAGTTCACAAAGTGCATCACCAAGTTCTACTCCTGTGAAGCTAAGAGATATAGCTGAGATCTATGCTAGATGCAATATGAGCATCATTGAGCCAGAAAATTAGGAAGTAACTTCAAAAGATAAAGCTTGGCAGAAAGCTATGAGGGTTGAAATGGAGATGATTGATAAAAATGAGACACGGGAATGGGTAAACAGACCAATGTAGAAGCCAGTAATTGGTGTTAAATGGGTTTATAAAACTAAGTTGAATCTTGATGGTTCAATACAAAAACACAAAGCTAGGCTGGTGGTCAAAGGTTATGCACAAAAGCCTGGAATTGACTTCAATGAAACTTTTGCTCATGTTGCCAGATTAGACACTATTAGAACTCTTATTGCATTGGCAGCTCAAAAGGGGTGGAAGCTGTATCAATTGGATGTCAAGTATGCTTTTCTGAATGGTGTGCTTAAGGAAGAAGTATATGTGGACCAGCCAGATGGTTTTGTGATTAAGAACTCTGAAGACAAAGTGTACAAACTGAAGAAAGCTCTGTATGGTCTAAAACAGGCGCGAAGAGCATGGTATGAGGAAATAAACTCGTATCTAATTAACTGCAGTTATACAAGGAGCTCTAGTGAAGCAACTCTCTACTGCAAGACCAAGGAAAACTCTGGAACACTCATTGTATCGATTTATGTTGATGAAATAGTGTATACATGAAGCAGTGAAGAATTGATTGCAGATTTTAAGTATGAGATGATGAGAAGGTATGAAATGATTGACTGAGGTCTTTTGTACCATTTCCTTGGTATGGTTGTGATTCAAACTGAAAAGAGTATTTTATAAGTCAAAAGAAATATGTTTTGACTCTGTTAAGCAAGTTTGGCTTAAAGCAATGCAAGTCTGTTAGCATTCCCTTGGTGGCAAGTGAAAAACTATGCAAAGATGATGGCAGTGAACCTACTGATGAGAATGAATACAGGTAGATTGTGGGGAGCTTGCTGTACCTAACAGCCACAAGGCCAGATATAATGTTTGCAGCTAGCTTACTAGCTAGATTTATGCATTGTAATACCAAGAAGCATTATGGAACAGCTAAGAGGGTCTTTAGGTACATACAAGGGACTATTGATAATGGCATAGAATATCAGAAGGTTAAAGAGGCTGTGTTAAATGGATATTGTGATAGTGACTGGAGTGGGAGTCAAGATGACATGAAGAGCACTTCTGGAAATGCTTTCTCATTTGGAAGTGAAGTGTTCTCTTGGGCATCTGTCAAGCAACACAATGTTGCTCTCTCCACGGCTAAAGCTGAATATGTTAGTGCAAGTGAAGCAACTACTCAAGCTATATGGTTGAGGTTTATACTTGAAGACTTTGGAGAATTGCAGACAGAGGCAACTCCATCAATGGTAGATAATATCTCTGCCATTGCAATGACAAGAAATCCAGTTTTCCATCAAAAGACCAAACATATCAATCGCAGATACTACTTCATTTATGAAGCTTTGCAAGAAGGAGTTGTAGACTTGAGATACTGCAAATTTGAGGAGCAGGTAGCTTATATATTCACAAAGGCACTACCAAAGGATCGATTCAACTATTTGAGAGGATTGCTAGAAGTTAAACCAGTTAACAATTTAGAAGGAAATGTTGAAATGTAAATTCTTTACTGGTTTACTCTCTAGCTAGACAAGTGTAAGGCTTAGATTAGATCTCATGGTGTATGACTCATGTCTTAGATTTGGGCCAAGTGTCAAGCTTATATTGCTGGCACATTTTGTATGGCTGAGATAACATTCTCTGCCTTGTAAAAGAGAATGTGTCTGTTAGAATGAATCAGAGTGCACAACTATGTTTTGTGCTAGTTAACAAACTCTCTCTCTCTCTCTCAACGTTTCTATTCGACTCTGCAACCTTTCATTTCCTCTCTATATTCTTCTTCTTCCCAAAATCATAACCTAATATAGAAATCTCAACAAAGACAGTGATCTACAATGCCATCACTGCAGCTTGTTCATGAGACGGTTCCAACTAGGGTATAAGAGGATCGTACTCCGTGGCTTCAATAAAGCCATCACCTGAAATCTGGTAGAAGTCAACACCAGACTATGCTATTGTGAGCGAAAAGGTGTCGCCTTGGACATAACTAAGCACGGGTTTTTAGGAGTTTTGAGGCCAAGTGAGGTGTCCTGCTAGAGGTAGATAGTGTTGGAGGGTGTTAAAGAGCGAGGTTTTGAGTTTTGGGGCTAGTACAGTATCAAAGAAGAGTTGTGTTGCAGAGGAAGTAGGCATTTCGTAGAAATAAAGGCACTGGACCGGCGCAAACCTTAACCAACGGATGTCGAAGAAGCTAAGAGGAAAGGAACTTGGGGATGCAAATGACCTAGGTGAGGGTGGAGAAGGAAGAGCCATCATGCAAACTTCAACTACTTTAACTGAGCTTGTTGGGTCTGCCATTGCCAAATAGAGATGGAAGTTAGAAGCTTGAGAACATTATATATTTATAATTGGGAAATGCTAGCAACCTTCTCTCTAATCTTATCTTTTAGACCTTTTCCTTTGTTAGCATGATATATGTCACTTACTTGCCCTTAAAACAATGTCATTAATGAACCAGATAATTTAGTTTTTATTTTTCAAATTTATCCTTATTAATGTATTAATAAAATAATAATATATTTAATTACACATAATACATTAAGTCTCCGTCTACCTCCTTCCCCATCAACTCCCTCCTACTTTAATCATCAACCGCCTTCTTCCCACCCCACCCTAAACCAGATCCACCCCACACCCACCAAACCACCCTCCTTAGCCACACACACCCACTGCACCTCTTCCCTTCTCCAACCCGTCTCATCCCAAACTCACCCATCCGCGACGCGGTGGAGGCGCGGCCCCATTTTGGTTCTCTATTACTACTGAAATCAATTCCAAGATTTATCGAAGGAATGTATCAGAAAATATTTTTACAATTGAAACCCAATTTTACTGTTCCAAATAATCTTTGGAATTTGGATGAAAAAATAGTCATTTTGCCGCTCCACACTCACCCAGTAACAGTTGATTTACTTGGTGCAATTTGTTTTTATGATATGGAAATTTAGGATTTGGATTTGTTCTTTTCTTCATTATATGGCAGCTTTGGGCGCATGAGATGGGTGTCTCTGTTTTTTTTTTTTTTTTCTTTTTCCCTACAACAGCTTTGGGGTGGTGGGGTGGGGGTTTAACGTGGAAGAGGAAGACGAAGAGAGAAATACTTAGGTTTTTAAAAATAATTAAAAATAATTAATTAATTGGTTTTTAATTATTGAAAAAGGCCATGGCATTATCCTTTTCTTATTTAATTTTTTTTAAAAGGTGATAAGAAAGCTGTAAACAAAAACTTGGATTAATTGAAAGAAACATGGAAGCCAAATAAGGGAAAAAAAAATACATAATAAGGATAAACTTGGAAAACAAAATCCATGCATTCATTACATTGTTTTAAGTGTAAGGAATGTAATACATGTCATGTAGAAAAATGAGAATGTCCAAAAGAGAAGATTGGAGAGAATGTTACTAACATTCTCCTTTCAAATTAAATTACCTTTTTTTTTTTTTGGACGAACATTATTTGTTTAAATAGCATTAGAGAGCTGTGATGTGATGCCACATTACAAGTTACAACTCCTCCACTGAAAATTACTCCCGTGTCGTCTGCTAAATAGTTTATAGCTCGTGTTAAATCAAAACCTTTCATGCCCCATTCAAAACCAGCCCATCTTTTCTTTAGTTTCTTCTGGGTTCACGTTCACCCCCATTTCTTCAATACTACAAACAATTATCTCAAGCCATGACCCGTTCAATCAATAAAAAGTAAAAGGAGCTGATTTCCCCACTCCCATTGATCATTGACAATGGCTATGCAAACATCACATGTCTAGCTTCCGCCTTTAGACAAGTTTAACTATTTTAGTGCAAAAGAATCATCCTTCGAGCATGGTTAACTATCAATCAATAGTGGTCTAAATTCTTTTGTGTTCAAAAAATAGACGTTCTCTCTTTGAAAAGAAAAACATACATTTTATATATAAAAAACTGACATTTGTTCTTATTTAATTTTTTAACAAGGTGGTATAATAGTTACTTTAAAAAAAAAGATAAATGAAGAAAATAAAAAAGTTAATATATTTAATAAGTATAAATTTGAAAAACAAAAAGTAGCTAGTGTGATGCATTAATGATATTGTTTTAAGTGTGTCATAAGAAGAAAGAAGAAAATTCAAAAGAGAATATTATAGAGAAAGTTGTTAGCATTCTCCAAGACGCAAATAACCTAAGCTTACACACAATAAGAGAAAAAAAAAAAAAAAAACAAAGCAAATGAACAATTTCAGAGAATTTTCTTCTTCTGAATGACTTCTTCCTATTTTCTCCCCTAATTCTTTTTATTTATTTATTTTGCTGAGCTGCTACTCCTTTCAAAGCCAAAGGATAAGTGGCTCTTCAAAGAAGCCAACGGAATACGGATGGAGGCATCCGAACAAGTCAGAAGACCAGCCATCTTTGCCAGCCTTTGACCCCACGTGACAGTGCCAATTTCCCTTGCACTTTATCTGGCAATCAACAAAATATAAATAAAGCTGGCGAAAGCAACTTTGCATTTGGTGCATTATTGAGTGAAATATTCAACAGAGAATATTTAAATCAAGATTGTTTAAATAGCAATACAAAGCTGTCACGCACGCCACATGCTACCAACTCCTCCACTGAAAATGATTCCCGTCCTCATCTGCTAAATAATAGTTGGTGCTAATTGAATCTCAAGTGTTATCCAAAGTTTTCATGGCAGCCCATCTTTTTTCTGTCTTCCTTTTGTTCCGGCTTCTCCTCCATTTCTTCAATACTAGAAACAATTATCTCAAGGCATGAGAATCACAACTTCTTTTGCTCAAAATAATAAACCTGAAGAATACGTGGGACATTGGTTTGTAATAAAGCTTGGCATAATGAGTCGTCAACTACTCCTTTATTCATTGAGAATTGGATACGGAGACGAGCGAATCCGAGTTGCATATGTCGTTGCAGCTTGTTCTTCGCTAAATTGACTAGCACTCAAGTTCGAGTTGCTTTTTCATAGATTAGATAAATTTATAATCGTTTATACTATCGTCTCTATCAAAGAAATAAAAAATGAGAAATAGTTGTTCTAATGAGAGAAACAGAAAAAAGAAAAAGAAAAAAAGAACATTGATCAAATTATTCATCCCCCAAAAACAAAGCGAAAACATTACACCAATTTCATGCGTGGATTCAAAGGTCTTGAAGCCCTTTAGCAAACACAGAAGCAAAAGCTTGCATATGATGTTTTTCCAAAACCAAACCGACCTCAACATCTCCAGCAATACCATCCCTAGACTCTGCCAGGGACATGGCTCCTGTCTCTTCGATCGAAACCACCTCTACCTTGCTTGGCCTTCCCCATCCAAAATCTGTATCATAAATCCCAAACCTTGGTGAACCAGCAACACCCATAAATCTCTCTTCACTGCTCACAGCAGGGTAAAGTATTTGAACCCAAGTCTCTGCCCCTTTCAAAATCCCATCACTGTCCACACTTTTTATAGTTTCACTGATTTCGTTGACCGCCACGGTCAACCCATCTTCTCCTAGAACCCCTTTTCTATCTGCAACAACTGCACGGCCCGCTATGCAGTTCCCGAAGTAGTTTGTAGGCATGGGAGGGTCAAAGCGAGACCTGCAGTCCAGACTGAAGGCCATCAAAACTGGCTTATCGCTCTGCTTTTCCTCTGCCTTGGCTAAGCAAACACATGTGTAAGCATATGTTACAGAAAATGCTGACAAATGAGGACGATCAGATTGTTTTTCATTCTTCATCATCTCTGTCATTTTGGTCGAAACCCATTGCTTCATTGCTTCTATTTCCGGTCGTGTGATTACAAAGATGCCACGAACCGCGTCTGGTGGTGGAGATTTAAACTGGGTAACCATCAAGCTCCTGTTGTTGGGTCCGTCCAGATTCTGAAGCTGGTTCAAGAAGATTGGTTCGAGCCCGGCCGCGTCTTGGACCACCCTTCTGTCAAAAAATGGTTTCAGCTGATCTGGTAGAGCTGAACCGGATGGATCATCACCAAGATGTTTGCAAATGTGAGCCCATGATTTCACAAACATGGTTGAAGACTTGCCGTCTAGGATGGCATGGTGCATGGATGTTCCAATGGAGAAGCCGTTGCCGTTGGGGAAGACGGTGACTTGGAACGCCACGGCTGCGGCCTTGTCGTGAGATATTGGCAATTGGGGTACGAGAGGATGGTACTCTTTGGCCTCAACAAAGTTGCTTCGACTTGAAAGATGGTGGAAATCAGCATGAGACTCGGCAATGGTGAGCGAAACGGCGTCCCCTTGGACATAAGTGAGAATTGGTTTAGGGGAGTGTCGGGGCCAAGTGATGTTTCCTGCTAGAGGTCGGAAGTGTTGGAGGACGATGGAGAGCGAGGCTTTGAGTTTTGAAACGAGTATGGTGGTTTCAAAGGAGTTTGAGATTTGATAGAAGAAAAGGCGTTGGACGGGTGCAAATCTGAGCCAAAGTAAATCAAACAAGGTTAAAGGAAGGGCGTCAGGTGTGGCTGAGTGATCTTCTGGTGAGGGTGGCTGTGGAGCAACCTTGCAAACCTCAACCACTCTGACTGAGTTTAGGTCTGCCATTGGGGATGGATCATGGAAGCAAGCAAAGTTGAATGTTCCTTAATTCTTATTTTAAACGGCCAAGTGGCAAGTATTCTATAATTTCTCATGTCATTTAATTTATGCTGCGCCCGATAAGTTTGAACAAATGTCGCTGTTATGAATTTCAGAGATAATTTCTCCCAATACAGGTCTAACAAAAAAAGATTCTAAAAATTTACAAAAAAATATGTTATAGGCTGTTCTGCAGTCTTATAAAATTCCAATAGCCTCAAAATTAACAAAATGTGGCACAATAGCCTCCCAAGTCAACACTTCGTGGTAGTCATTTTCAAGTTCAAAAAAGTGGGGAATCACGTAATCTTGTGTCTTTAATCCGGCATGCCAGCATTTAACAACAGAATCAATGAAAACAAACGAAAACAAACTAGATAATTGTGATTCAAATACTAGATGCAGCACAGAGGAGGAAAAAAAAAAACAGAGCTACATGGTCCATGGAAGAACATGTTCACAAAGAAAATGCTGTTGAAACCAAGTATACTAGTATAGTGAGAAGGCCTCAAGCGTCAAGGGTTTTCAAGCCCTTTAGCAAATAGAGAAGCAGAAACCTGCATGTTATGTTTGTCTAAGACCAAACCAACATCAACAGCCCCAGCATCAGTTTCGGGATCTGAAAAGGAGATAGCTCTGGCTCTATCTATGGAAACAATCTCAACCTTCTTTGGTCTTCCCCGTCCAAAATCAGACTCATAAACCCCAGACCGATGTGAACCGGCAAGCATAAGCATTTTCTCACTGCTCACAGCAAACACCCTTGAAACCCAATTCTCTGCCCCATCCAAAACACCCTTCTCCAAACTTCTTATAGCTTCACTATTTGCATTCACAGCCACAACCAACCCATCATCTCCAAACAAGGCTTTTGTTTCGGCAATGCAGTTCCCAAAATAGTTTTTGAGTTGCAGGAGGATCCAAGCTAGACCGGCAGTCCTCTGCCTTGATTATGCAAACCCATGTCTAGGCACATGCTAGAGTGAAAGTTGACACTTGAACTAAACGAATATCTTGTTGTTTCTGCTCTGCCAATTTAGCCTTCAACAATTGCCTCGGTGTTTCTATATCTGCTGTTGTGATTTGAAAGGTGCCTCTGATGGAGCCTGGTGGGGCTTTCCTCTCCCAAAACATTAAGCTTCTATTGTTGGGACCGTCCTTATTTTGATACAGGTTCGAGTAGATTGCTCTCAGCTCTCAGCTCAGCTGGATCCTGAATAACTCTTATATCATAAAATTGTTTCAAATGATCAAGTAGCATTGAATTAGATTGTTCACCATGTTTGCAAATGTGAGCCCAAGATTTCGCAAACAACGTTGAAGTCTTGCCATATAGGATTGCGTGGTGCATGGAGGTCCCAATCAAAAGGCCACAGTTGGGAAAGACAGTGATCTACAATGCCATCACTGCAGCTTGTTCATGAGGTAGAAGTCAACACCAGACTCTGCTATTGTGAGCGAAAAGGTGTCGCCTTGGACATATCTAAGAACGGGTTTTTGGGAATTTTGAGGCCAAGTCATGTGTCCTGCTAGAGGTAGATAGTGTTGGAGGGTGTTAAAGAGTGAGGTTTTGAGTTTTGGGGCCAGTACAATATCAAAGAAGAGTTGTGTTGCAGAGGAAGTAGGCATTTCGTAGAAATAAAGGCACTGGACCGGCACAAACCTTAACCAACGGATGTCGAAGAAGGTAAGAGGAAAGGAACTTGGGGATGCGAATGACCTAGGTGAGGGTGGAGGAGGAAGAGCCACCTTACAAACTTCAACGACTTTAACTGAGCTTGTTGGGTTAATTACAGATCTCCTTGCTTCAAGGGAAAACCCTTTGATTCCATCATAAAGAAACAGAACGTGTGTGTTTGATTTTGCAGCTGCAAGTTCAAAGATTCATGATGAATAAATGACTCATCACAAAACGAAGAATTTGAATGGGTTTGATTGAGGAGTTTGAGTGAATTTAGCTAAATAAACCAGGGATTCGATATGGAAATATGTTTGGGATGGTTGCATCTAGATTGAATCTCTAGATTGCCTACGTACCCTTTTAAAGGGATCAAACCAACGTAGTTTGAAAAATTTAGAAATTAATGGGTAAGTGTGGCCCAATAATTTAGAGTTGGTGTCTTTGAGACGATTTGAAGATTTTCATAGATAGATGACCCAATAATTTAGAATTTGTATCTTTGAGATAATTTGGGGATTTTCATAGGTAGGTGACCTATGGGAAAATTTTGAAATTAATGGGTAAGTGTGGCCCATTAATTGAGAATTTGTGTTTGAGATATTTGAATTTAATCTCATTGGAATTTTCATGGGTAGATGACCCATGGGAAAAATTTGGATGGTTTTGTACCACTTTTTCTTTTTGTCAATGTCCCAGAAAATTAATGAGCAATTTTGATTAACCCACTAATTTTCTAAAGTTGACATTTGCACTTGGACCCAAATATGGCTACAAGGATTTTTTTTAACTAATCCATTAACCATATGATAGGGAATTTGGGCCTTAGGAAATTTAATGGGTAATTATTTGGGTTACCCATTAATTATATGGGCTTCTGAGAGTCAATGGATAATTATTCTCTGACAGCCCATGATCCTATTTTGGGCTTTTGATGTTTGTTGATAGTTAGCCCATGAGCATGGAGCCCCAAAAAAAAACTTTGGTCCAGCAAGCGATTAGCTATCCAACTCTTTACAGAGTTTGTTTCCAAGTAAAATCAGACCTTGCAATCCCATCTTTATCTGGAATACTTGTGATCAGTCCGAATTAAGAGCAAACACTGTTACTGTTCAGTCTTTAAAAAGGTACACGAAGTCACAATCGATACAGAGCCTTTGCAAACAAAAGGAGAAAACCAAAAAGAAAAACTGCCACAACACATCAAGAGGTTTCAGATTTTTTTTTTTGTCTTTTTCCTCATTTTTTCCTCTGCAACACCAAGTTTCTTGTGTCTTTGTTTTTCTTTTCTTCCAATCTCCAACAAAGCGGCGTTAGCCACCCTCTTCTTTGTTTTGCTTTGACTTTTCTTCTTCTTTTTATGACTGTAGCAAACCTCTTTTTTTTTTTTTGTTTATTGTCATACATCATGACATGTATATTGGTTGTTTGCTAAGAAACCAACAGATGGGGCATTCAATGCATAGGCTGCTCCAACGTGGCCCTTCCCAAGTTCTGCTTCTTTTTTTTCTTTTTTTTTTTCTACACCCATGTTTTCTTTTGGCTGGCACCATTCTCTCCCTTTAACCCAGCAACACCCACGAAGCGCTCAGCCACTTTCTTTCCCCTTTTTTTTAGTGGCTGTTTTCCTGCTTTAATTTTTTTCTGTCTGTTGTGATTGTGTGCCCAACAAGAGGATCATCTAAGAGAGAGAGAGAGGGAGAGAGGCTGTGACAGAAAAACATGGCCTCTATTTTCTTTTCCCCCTTTTTTTACAGATCTCCATTTTTTCTCTGCCTATTCTTTTCTTCATGACTAACATCCTTTGCATTTTTTGATGTAGTTTGCTCAGAGAGAAAAATAAAGGCCTTCTTAAGCAGAGATGGAGAGGAGTGGTGAGAGAGCCCAAGAGGTAATTCACGCTCTCTTTTTTTTGTACATTTTTTGAATTAACCCTCCAAACACCATTTCCATTTCAAAGGATTTCCTTTTGCTCGGCAGAGCTTTGTTAAACAAGAATCCTCTCATGGATTTGTTGTTCATGATTTAAGGGTTGCCACCCATTATGGATTTATCATCCAAGAGTTTTATTTGAGGGTTGCCACCCAATATGGATTCATCATCCAAGAAAATGATTTGAGGGTTGCCACCCAACAAGAATTAATTGACAGGATCCATATACCTGTGAAAATGTCTCCTCTTGTATTTGTGCTCCTGCAATTTTCCTTATGCAACAGTTTTCTTCTTCTGTCGTGTTCTCCTCCCTCCCTGTCCTCCTTCTTTTTTTCTTTAGTGCAGAATATTTATACTAAAAACTGAATAATCAGCTCCCCCAAAAATAGGAGCCACTAAACTCTCTTAAACGTTTTCATTGGTTTAGACCCCCACCTTTTTCCAAACTTCCCCCCCACCTATCTAATCCCACGTTCCAATATTTTGTGATTTTTGTGATTTTTTTTTATTCCAACACTGCAAACAACTATCTCAAGCCATGACCCGTTTAACCAATAAAACATAAAAGCTCATGAGTATACATAAAACTTCAATATTAGTGGATTAATTTTCTTTTAAAATTTATTGAGCCTCCCTCTTATTTACAGCAAACACTTTCGCTTCTTAAATTTTAGAGAGATGGATTAATGGCCTGCTACTAACAACACCAATATTGTCCACAACTTAACTACCTACAAAGCTCAATAAGTGTAGGGTTTTAACACAAAAGGCATCGGTGATATTAGTGGTTGAACCATTTATTATATATTTTATTTTATTTAGTCAAGTACCCGATGTGGAACTCATATTCTTCAACACGCTCCCTCATGTGGGACCATCACATAATGGGCTACACGCGGCGCCAAGTCCACATTGAAGTCAATCATTCAAACTCAACATGTGAACACCGTGTATTGGGTAAGAAGTAGGAGTAAACATTTAAGTCCAACATGTGAACATCATATATTAGGTAAGGGTAAAGGCCCAATTCAGGCCCAGTTAATCAACCCGCTTTAATACCATGTATATTTTATCCATTGGTTAGATCCCGAGCCTCTTCTTTTAGCATTCATGCATGTACACTCATTTGCAAGGAGCATTCATGCATTTACATGCATAAAAGAATATTGACCATCATATATTCTTTTAAATGCGTGTAAATACACGGATGCTCAATGCAGAGGCTCGAGATCTATTATAGCACTCTTTATAGTAGCTTTTGTATTTTGTTTTTTTTGTTGGATCTTGTCTATTATAGGCTCCTTGCAAAGGGATTGTGTTTGTGATCCTTTTTCATTGGACTTTCTACCATAATTTCTTTATCTAATGAAATTCAAGTTGACTAAATAAAAAAATAAAAAATGAACTTCGTGTATGCAAGTTCTTTTGCTTATCAAGATGAGTAGTCGAGTTCCCATATTTATCTCTTTCGAACTTTTTAGTTCTCATTGATGTCATCATATCCTCTTCTTTTCTTTTTTTCATCTAAAAAATAGAAATTATTATACTCAAATCGAAACGTTTTACACCAAAAGGAGACTCAGAGATTTTAGGGACATACAAAATGAGTAATAAGATCTCCTAAAACGAAGTCTTCAACAAAAAAAACTATAAGAGGAATTGGACCACATATATTTACAGAAAATTTAAAAATACTCATAAATATTTTTTAAAAATATTATAAAGGATTATTAAACAAATAATTCAACAAGTTTCATAAAATCAAAACCCTATGACGGGGTTTTATATTGATCAAGAGCTCATATTATATGAAATTTCAATGTATTAATATATATTAATATATTATGTTAGAGTCAATATATGACACATAAT
The DNA here is from genome assembly GCF_902201215.1 of Prunus dulcis. Classification (NCBI taxonomy): domain Eukaryota; kingdom Viridiplantae; phylum Streptophyta; class Magnoliopsida; order Rosales; family Rosaceae; genus Prunus; species Prunus dulcis. The sequence continues at coordinate 21,255,563 of NC_047652.1, read as the reverse complement.
ATATATAAATATATATATGTTGAAACAAGGAAAAAAAACTTGGGATATTTTGTAAAAGGTCAAAGGAGAGAGAAATATTTTTAAAAGAAGTTAAAATGGACAAAAATGTCCTTATTTATTTTTGGACTTCCTAAGGAATTTTTTATATTTGCATGTCTTTGGTTTGAAAATTAAGGGGTTTTTCTGTATTTTTTAGAAAAGTTTTGGCTTTTTTTAAAAATGAAAGTTTTTTTGTGGCCAAAACCTAAATTTACTAAAAAAAATTTGGGGGCCATATGCAATGGCCGATCTTGCACACCCGAAAGCCACCCATGACCAGAAGCTAAACCATTGAATGGCCATATATGGGTGAAATTCAGGTTTATCAAATTAATCAAATTTTAGTGCTCTCAAGTATACAAATTAGAAAATAGTATAGCTAAATACATATATTGTCCCACATAGATTTATTTAATTTTTAATATTTCTACCAATTAAACTGAAACTAATTTTAAATTGAGAAAATTTAATGGATGAAATTAATTTGAATTTGTAATTGAAAAACTAAAATTAAAGAAAGCAAAAATTAAAGACAAAAAACGCACGACATGAGAGTAAGAAAACCAAGAGAGAAAGACACTAGAGCATCCGATTTCATAGTATCCAATCCTACCCAATCCCTTATTACGTATACCAATTCCAAGTAACTTCCCTTATTGATGATCAATTTCCCTAAACTATTCAATAACTAGCATGACAGGACCCGACCCAATTTCTACTTTGGAATTCGAGCCAAGTCCTGTGCGTGTCCGACACCTGGCGAATGTCGGGCACAAAGGACCTTTTTACCATTCTTGTTTCAAATTCTTTTTAAACTCTCCCTTAGACTTCTGCCGGAATTTCGGCAGAGTCTCCCCTGTAATTTGACCAAACCCAAATTTTTCCACCTGTTAAACAATCAAATAATTTCACACCAACTGCCAGAATAGGATAACCACTTATTTGCCAGCTTCAGTTTTTCACTAAAACCAGATATCAGAGCAAATTCTAAAGTTCACAGGATTTCAAGAATTTTTCCACAAAACTCTACCTTACTTGGTGGTGCGGAAGCTAGGGATGGCCCGGTGGTGAATCATGCGCACTTCTACGGCCTGGGGGCGAAAAACAGGTTGAAAATGTGAGTGGACAAAAATAATGTTCTTGAAAACAATTTTATAAACGTAATAACCCCCATTTAAAAATAAGAAGGGATCTAAATCGAGGGTTTGTCTATATTTCAATACAGGGTATTCAAATAAGCATGTAAAAACCTACTGATGACAGTGCTTGTATAACTGAACAAATATGTAAAGATATAAATGCACGAATATCAAAGAAACTGATATAAAATAACTGAAAGTCATAATTGAATAAAAGAAAACTCAAAATCCTTTAAAAATACCACCTATTTGTACCCCTGTCATATCCGTCAATTCCCCTGGCAGGTCTCGGGCGTCACGCAGGCTACCCGAGCCGCAAACTGGCGAAATCAGGGGACTATGATCAGCCTGATCCGCCGGCAGGTCTCGATGACACCAAGTCGCCTCGAGCCGCTCTGGCAAGATACAGGGGACCGTAGTCAGCCTGATCCGCAATCCTGGCAGGTCTCGGGGACACAGAGTCAGCCGAGCCGCAATCCTGGCACTCACGGTCCGAGCGTCCCCGCAACTCATGAGGCAAAGTCAAGTGCACTGACATAAACTGAAATCGGACTGGATGTCCGTAGACATCGGTCCAACTCTGGGTAATCACCAAATAAAGTGTCACATCCCGGGATCAACTCCGCCATAGCACGATCTTGTCCGCTTTGGGCCCCTCCTCTCTGCCCGTACAGTTTTGTTTCTGGGAGCTCACGAGCAACTTTCCAGTGGGTCACCCATCCTGGGATTGCTCTAGCCCCCAACTCGCTTAACTTCGGAGTTGCTACGACTCCGAAGCCAGTGAGCTCCCAAAAGGCCTCGTGCTAGATGGATGCGGGTGTGCACATATAAGGCACATCACCCACTCTCCGTTGGTTGATGTGGGATCTTACATAAAGGGTGGGTACATGGTGGTTCTAAAATAAACTATTTTTTTTATAGAAAAATATAATAACTCACTGCCTTTATTGTGAAACTGAAATGTAACTGCTGTCTCCTCTGATAAAGTTCTCAAACTCTGCTTTTTATATTTCTGGAACTTCAGTAACTAAACGACACGTAAATCAAAGCATTGTACCGCTCAAATCACGTTCGAAATGAATAGTTCATAAAACTTCTTCAAGATCAAATAATGAAAGTAATTCCATATAAACTGATTTATAAAAGCTTATTTGTATAAAATCATTATAAAATCGTTTAAATAATCTCATTGATATAAATCATTTATATAACTCATGCATATAAGATCGTTTACGAAAGAAAGTCCACTCACTGATGGTCCGAGTTAATTGGACCCTTCGAAGGTCCCACCTGCAGGTCGACTGGACCTCTGGTGCCTGATTATCCAAGAATAATAAATCAATAAACTGCTGAATAAAAGAATTAAATTAAATACCCCGCCCCCGGCTCCTACGAATACGTGCACTCATTTTAAAGTTACTCTTATGCCCGCAATAGCTTTTTAGATAGTTAGAACGGTCTTAAGAGACCCGAAGCCTCACTAAGCGATAAGCTGCCAGATCGGCCGATCCGGGACCCCGTGGATTCACGGTTTCCGATGACCAATATGGACTTCTCTGAAGGTTCCTTACAGAGAAGGAACCATGTTCCGCGAATTTGGTCCGAAACGGACGGTCGGATTGGCCAAAATCGCATTATCACTTTAAATTCAAACCCTAGCCCCAGGGTTCGCGATTTCGGAGTATCCGGGACTCCGATTCGCAATCCGTCGAATCCTACATGATCCTGGAATCATGTAGTACGACATATCCAAAATTCAGCGAAATCCGACGATTTCACGACACTGCACCCAAGGATCGCGCGATATGGAAAATCCGTTAGGGGCTCAAACGGACTCCGAATCGAGATCTGCGAAATCCTACGCGCTCGTGACGACACGAGGATCACAAAACTGCACAGAGTTACTTCACCACCCTCGCCCGCGCGCCCCAGCAAGTGTGGGCAGATTTGGGTGTCCTAATCGATTTCGGGTGGCCGACAAATCTGGGAACCAAGACTCCAAACTCCTACTCTAGGTAAAACACCCCATTTGGAGTCACTTTTGTTCTTGGACATACCCCAAAAAGTGACCGGAAACAGTAGATCACTGCGGCCGAAATTTTGGCCAGATTTCAAGTCGAAAATTGATCGTTTTAGAGCTAAAATTGATCGAAACCCATACATCCATCAGCTAGAACACGAAAAATAGCTGAGAAACCATACTTTACTCGATCGATTTGGTGGAGAATTGAAGGAGAAAAATGAACTGGAAAATCGGGTGAAAGTCGGTGAACCTCCTTCGGAAATCGCGACTTTCCGACCAACTCCGGGCGGCCCAAGGGTGGAGGACGGTCAGGTTTTGACGGCGAGAGGGAGGCGGAGCCGACGGTACCCACGGCGGAGATCAGCTCGGCCTGTGGTGGCCAAGCTGTCGCCGAGAAGGTGAAGGGTCGCACGGGCTGGGTGCGATGGGAGGGAGAGAGAGAAGAGAGAGAAAAACTGACGGGAGAGAGAGAGAGAGAGAAAGGGATAAAAATCTGACTTTTTTCCAAGTTACCGTTTTGCCCTTCGCGGTATTTAGACCATAACTTCTTCGTTACAGCTCCGGTTCGGGTCTGCTCCGTGTCTACGGACTCCTTTCACCGTGCTCTACGCAACGGCGCAAGCGGAATTGCCAAATTCTTTCTTGATCAAAAAGTCAACTTTTTCCCTATTAAATAATGCGAGGGCAAAATTGTCTTTTCACTAGAAGATATTAATTCTACTTTTTAGATATTTTATTTCTTTTTAGATATTTTGTTTTGGGTTATTACAATCTACCCCCCTTATAAAAATTTCGTCCTCGAAATTTACATCTCTGTCATTCAAGGAGGGGAGAAGGGCTACTCCTGTATTTGCTACTCGGGCTATTATACTGTAAATATCACTGAAGGCTAAATACTTTCTATTCCAAAATCTGAACTATTTGTTTCCCACACATTCTATAATTTCATTAGATCTGATACAGCTAGGATTTGGCTCCCCTGCTTCCTTAGATCTCACTACGCCTTCCTCAGGCGATAAATGACGAAGAACACCCAATTGAAGATCCTTCTTCTAGTATTTGCCAAATCCTGGGTTACTTGAGTCTTTTTCTGCTTAATCCAATCAGGTTCTTTATTTCCTACAATACTTCCAGATTTCAATAAACCTTGCTTAACATTCCATCTTCATACTTGGGTGATCCATACTATGCCTCGTGTAAGGCATCTATTGGTAGCATCTCAGTTATAGATATCAATAGCAAATTTTAGATTTGTACTCCACGGAAGTCTGACAGCTGTCACTTGAGGCACATTCTCAAAATGATAACTTTTCACCCCAATTATTCTGAAACTGCAGTATACAACATCTCAGCCACTCATTTAAAGTTTGGGGCATTCACTTAAATCAATCATCTGTCATGGGTGAATGGCAGTATTAGACTGCAATTGAGTTCCAAAAAGCGTCTTTGAACTGAGTTCAACGGAACATAGCCTGGGATTGTCAATCTCAAACAATAGAGATTGGTACTCAATAAAGTCTGACGATCTTTTCTGTGAAAATCTTTGCCGGTTTGTTCAAACTACCCTTGGCTCTCACTGGCAGAACTTATACAGACTTGCTGAATCGATCCTTAATTTCCTATACGCCACTCTGCTTTCTCTAGGTTTAAGGAGGTTGAACACAATTTCCATCATAAGTTACTCCCGCCTCCCTTCAGAAGTCGGGAGTTACTGGAAGAACCTTGTTGATTCCTGTCGCGGAGCTATTGCTTACTGACCAACTCTACTATTCCTTTCATCATAAGAAGCTCCTTGTAAGATCTTCATTTTGAACCTTGCTCTTCATGTCATATAATTCAACCTTTTACTCGTAAAAATCAAATCAAGATTCTGGAATTAACCTGCAAATATTCAAGTTCTTTAGTACTGATTTTTCCTGACAAGTGGTTAACAGTGCTTCCTGATTATTTGTATCCAGCTCAACTTTTGTCCTACTATCGCTGATAATCTATCTCATTCGGAGATAAGCCACTTCTCCTGAGAATTTCATACTGAATGTATCTATAACCTCTAACCATTTTCTCCGTCTCAATTTTCTTCCTCCTAGATAAATACATATAGTAATCCTTTATGATCTGTAAGGATCTGGCATACTTCCCTATAAAAATACTGTCATTAACCTTACTAAACCCGACTTACTGTGGCCCGTTCCAAATCATGAATAGAATGCTTCGATTTATGCTTCTTTCATTCTTGAGATGCGTAAGCACTCACTCTACCATACTGCATCTGTACAAACCTCAATTTTATGACAAATAATACTGTAGCATACCAAGTTCTCCCTCACCTCTTGCAGTGCTGAAATCGAAGTAGTGGTTGGCCTGTTCTTAAGTTTAACATCATCCTCTTCACACTGATCTGACCACACCAATTTAACTTTTTTTTTTTTTTTAAAGGATGAACAGTGTCGCCATGGTGGATAACCTTTCTACAGGGCGACAGTAAGAATCGACTTACCTATAAAATTCTGTATCTCAGTAGCACTGATTGGTCGTAACTAAATTTGCTACTGCTTCAATCCTTGAAGATCAACAAAATACTTTTAACCGAAATTATGTGTTCCAAGAAACTCATTCTGTCCATCCAACATGCACACTTACTAAGCTTGGCATAAAGTTACTACCTTCTCAAAGTCCACCACCCAAAGTTCAAATACTTCTCATGTGCCTTCTGTTTCTTCGAATACACTCAAAGGTTATCTAGCTACGCGATCATGAGGCGATCTCAATACCGCCCAAACATTCTGTTCACGGAGGGTCCAAAATACTATTGGCACATCCCTTAATTCTTTATAGTATGACCAGGAACTCAAAGTACCCATACCTTATTCTCTAATTCATTACTGGAGTTATCCAAGCCTCAAATCACTTGTTAGAAAATCTCTTAGCACTCCTTAGCTCATTAAACAATTCCTTACTGTGAAACCATAGACGCCTAGTTCCGTACTGTAATCTTATCCAGCTACCTTGAGTCCGTGCATAACTTCATGATGATATCTCCTTCCTTGAATAACACTAGAACACCTCAATAAAAACAACGCTAAGCTGAAAGGCCCTATTTGCTGTCAATTCCTACCATTGAGTCTTTAGCTCCTTCAACTCATTGGTGTCTTTTTGTACTTCACCCAAGAAATAAGCTTCATTCCTGGAGCGAACTCAAGAATAGACCCAATTTCCTAATGAAAAGTAACTCTGCAATATGGTATCTGGTCAAATCCATCCAACCCTAGAATAATCTCCAGTCAACCATACCAAAGGAGAATTCAATCTGTAACTGCAGTACATAATGCTCATGCCTTTTACTAAAACATGTCATACTGTCTATCTGCAGGTTTAAAACTATTACTACATCCCTTCAGCTGACTGCTTCCTCAACTAGCCATATTGATCTGGGCCCATTACTAAACAGAGCTCCCATCAACTGTGGTATTTCCTGTAACTTACCTTGCATACTTGTTTCGTTGCAGTAATAATCTTTTTATGCTGAAGAAACAGCGACAACCCTTTTTAAAAATAATATCCTCCAGTTGTACCTCACTAGCAAGGCTCGGAACGATCCCTGCCATACCTGACACATTAAGGCAACTTCTCCTATTAGGGTCTGACAACAATTGTTTTCCAACACTCCTGGCTATACTAGTCCAGAACGATTTCCAATATTACTATTCTGGCTGGTACTTCCACTGAAACTAACTCCAAGTCAATCGCCTCCTTACTTACAGCCACTTGGTGATCTGGAACTGTAATCACCATTATAGTTACCTCTCTTAAATGTTTCCTGATCAGTATTACTTATATCCAAATACTGTGCATAAAGTGCACCCTATGGTCTACCCATTATCTGGCTAGACAGACATTACCACGGCTCCAAAGTTAACTAACTACTAACTGATCACAATATCTTGGATGGAGGCTTTTAACCTTATTGCAACTAGGTACTACCTCTTACTTAACAATCTCTATTGGTAGAAAACCATACGTGAAACCTTTTTCTCATATGCGGGTCCAATCATTATCCCCTATTTGGCTGCAAAAATTTCTGCCTCCATACCTTTTGCAGACTTGTAGACAAAACTGACTATCACATTCGGCTCTGAAATACTTATCTCATACAAGTCAAGGATTCTAGTATTGTTCTTAACCAAATCTCATCAATACTCTATTCTTCTGTGGAACAATCATGACCTCTACGATCTACTCCACTTCCTTAATATGATTCTCCTTTACTACTGGGTACCACAATTATTCCCAATTTATAGCTCTCAATCCTTTTTACTTGATCCACCTATCTCACGGATGGATCTCTGGCTGACTGAAGTCTGAGTGAACAACTCCATGGTCTACTGAATATTTGGATCTCCCCGCCTGCTCGATATAGTAAACAAGGCTCCTGACGAGCCTCTAACGACAGATTACTTTACTGGTTCAGATACCGATACAGTTCCTGTCCAACTTGGGAATTGCATCCCCTTACGTTGGGGTATCTGTCTAATTTCCCTACGGATACCACCACCATTTGGGCCCAACTTGAAAAGAAAACAAGGATGCACAGAGTGAAGTCTACAGGAAGTAAAACCTATGCTCTAATACCAAATTGACAGGACCCGACCCAATTTCTACTTTGGAATTCGAGCCAAGTTCTGTGCGTGTCCGACACCTGGCGAATGTCGGGCACAAAGGACCTTTTTACCATTCTTGTTTCAAATTCTTTTTAAACTCTCCCTTAGACTTCTGCCGGAATTTCGGCAGAGTCTCCCCTGTAATTTGACCAAACCCAAATTTTTTTCACCTGTTAAACAATCAAATAATTTCACACCAACTGCCAGAATAGGATAACCACTTATTTGCCAGCTTCAGTTTTCCACTAAAACCAGATATCAGAGCAAATTCCAAATGTTCATAGGATTTCAAGAATTTTTCCACAAAACTCTACCTTACTTGGTGGTGCGGAAGCTAGGGATGGCCCGGTTGTGAATCCTGCGCACTTCTACGGCCTGGGGGCGAAAAACAGGTTGAAAATGTGAGTGGACAAAAATAATGTTCTTGAAAACAATTTTATAAACATAATAACCCCCATTTAAAAATAAGAAGGGATCTAAATCGATGGTTTGTCTATATTTCAATACAGGGTATTCAAATAAGCATGTAAAAACCCACTGATGACTGTGCTTGTATAACTGAACAAATATGTAAAGATATAAATGCACGAATATCAAAGAAACTGATATAAAATAACTGAAAGTCATAATTGAGTAAAAGAAAACTCAAAATCCTTTAAAAATACCACATATTTGTACCCCTGTTATATCCGTCAATTCCCATGGCAGGTCTCGGGCGCCACGCAGTCTACCCGAGCCGCAAACTTGCGAAATCAGGGGACTATGATCAGCCTGATCTGCCGGCATATTCCTCGATGACACCAAGTCAGCTCGAGTCGCTCTGTCAGGATGCAGGGGACCGTAGTCAGCCTGATCCGCAAGCCTGGCAGGTCTCGGGGACACAGAGTCAGCCGAGCCGCAATCCTGGCAGGTCTCGGGACACCAAGTCTGCCAAGCCACAAATCCTGGCACTCACGGTCCGAGTGTCCCCGTAACTCGTGAGGCAAAGTCAAGTGCACTGACATAAACTGAAATCGGACTGGATGTCCGTAGACATCGGTCCATCTCTAGGTAATCACCAAGTAAAGGGTGGGTACATGGTGGTTCTAAAATAAACTATTTTTTTATAGAAAAATCTAACAACTCACTGCCTTTATTGTGAAACTGAAATGTAACTGCTGTCTCCTCTGATAGAGTTCTCAAACTCTGCTTTTTATATTTCTGGAACTTCAGTAACTAAACGACACGTAAATCAAAGCATTGTACCGCTCAAATCACGTTCAAAATGAATAGTTCATAAAACTTCTTCAAGATCAAATAATGAAAGTAATTCCATATAAACTGATTTATAAAAGCTTATTTGTATAAAATCATTATAAAATCGTTTAAATAATCTCATTGATATAAATCATTTATATAACTCATGCATATAAGATCGTTTATGAAAGAAAGTCCACTCACTGATGGTCCGAGTTAATTGGACCCTTCGAAGGTCCCTCCTGTAGGTCGACTGGACCTCTGGTGCCTGATTATCCAAGAATAATAAATCAATAAACTGCTGAACAAAAGAATTAAATTAAATACCCCGCCCCAGGCTCCTACGAATACGTGCACTCATTTTAAAGTTACTCTTATGCCCGCAATAGCTTTTTAGATAGTTAGAACGGTCTTAAGACACCCGAAGCCTCACTAAGCGATAAGCTGCCAGATCGGTCGATCCGGGACCCCTTGGATTCATGGTTTCCGATGATCAATCTGGGCTTCTCTGAAGGTTCCTTACAGAGAAGGGACCATGTTCCGCGAATTTAGTCCGAAACGGACAGTCGGATTGGCCAAAATCGCATTATCACTTTAAATTCAAACCCTAGCCCCAGGGTTCGCGATTTCGGAGTATCCGGGACTCCGATTCGCAATCCGTCGAATCCTACATGATCCTGGAATCATGTAGTACGACATATCCAAAATTCAACAAAATCTGACGATTTCACGACACTGCACCCAAGGATTGCTCGATATGGAAAATCCGTTCGGGGCTCAAACGGACTCCGAATCGAGATCCGCGACATCCTACGCGCTCGTGACGACACGAGGATCACAAAACTGCACAGAGTTACTTCACCACCCTCGCCACGTGCCCCAGCACGGGGGGCAGATTTGGGTGTCCTAAGCGATTTCGGGTGGCCGACAAATCTGGGAACCAAGACTCCAAACTCCTATTCTAGGTAAAACACCCCATTTGGAGTCACTTTTGTTCTTGGACATGCCCCAAAAAGTGACCGAAAACAGTAGATCACGGCGGGCGAAGTTTCGGCCAGATTTCAAGTCGAAAATTGATCATTTTAGAGCTAAAATCGATCGAAACCCATACATCCATCAGCTAGAACACGAAAAATAGCTGAGAAACCATACCTTACTCGATCGATTTGGTGGAGAATTGAAGGAGAAAAATGAACTGGAAAATCGGGTGAAAGTCGATGAACCTCCGTCGGAAATCGCGACTTTCCGACCAACTCCGGGCGGCCCAAGGGTGGAGGACGGTCAGGTTTTGACGGCGAGAGGGAGGCGGAGCCGACGGTACCAGCGGCGGAGATCAGCTCGGCCTGTGGTGGCCGGGCCGTCGCCGAGAAGGTGAAGGGTCGCACGGGCTGGGTGCGACGGGAGGGAGCGAGAGAAGAGAGAGAAAAACTGACGAGAGAGAGAGAGAGAAAGGGATAAAAATTTGACTTTTTCTCAAATTACCGTTTTGCCCTTCGCGGTATTTAGACCATAACTTCTTCGTTACAGCTCCGGTTCGGGTCTGCTCCGTGTCTACGGACTCCTTTCGCCGTGCTCTACGCAACGGCGCAAGCGAAATTGCCAAATTCTTTCTCGATCAAAAAGTCAACTTTTTTCCTATTAAATAATACGAGGGCAAAATTGTCTTTTCACTAGAATATATTAATTCTACTTTTTAGATATTTTATTTCTTTTTAGATATTTTGTTTTGGATTATTATCTGGTTACATCAAAAGTATCTTTACATGCAATCCTCTTTGGTATCTAGATGAATTCAACACATAAGCTCTATGAAAATTATGCAACAATCACACAAACCCTAATTGCATGGCATCTACAATTAGTCATTCATGATATCAATTGCAAGAAACAAAACTCAAGTTAGGTTTAGCATCTACTCTAACCACTAATTCAACCTAGATGGTGACCAAACATCCAAACCAAATTAAACATTAAGTGCAGCAAAAGATACTCTCTCTCTCTTTCTTTTTTTTTTTTTTTTCTTTTTTTAAAGGAAAACTTGAAATTAATATTAACTAACTCTAACAAAGAAAATTAATTCCTCATAATCATATTTGAAATCATGATGAAAAATAGCATAAGTTTAGAAAAACCTCTAATTTATCTTCCCCTTCTCTTGCCACACTCTTCTTTCTCCTCTTCTCCCCTCCTCATACACCCCCCCCCCCCCCCCCCCCCCCCAAAAAAACCCAAAAAAAAAAAAAAAAAAAAACAGCAAAGCACTCTTATGTAACTCACAGCGAGCAAGTTCAAAAAGGGAAAGGAATTCTAATCCTACTTGGACTACAAGTCCTTTAAAAAAATAATAATAATAATTAAAACTCCCAAAGCCACTTTCCCTACACATCACTTGCATCTTCAACTCATCCCATGCCTCACGTCACCAAGTTCATACAAAATTTCCTTATTTTGCTACAGCACAACCACGTCACGTTTGGTATGGATTGTTGTTATTCTAATTTGTGAAAATTGACTATCTTATTGATAATTGTCAAACAACCTCTACCATTATTCTTCTCATTTTTCATGATTTAATTACCTAAAAGTAAAAACAATGAATTGTAGTGCACTTAACCATTCTAATCACACAAATGTAATAGAAATATCATTAATTATATATAAAAATATTAACATATCAAAGACCTTCATGTGGAGACACAAAATTGAGTTACTCACAACTTCTTTAGTTAAAAATAATAAACTTGAAAATTATGGGCAATGGTGCGACGTCGGTTTGTAATAAAAGTTGGCATGATGAGTTGTCAAAGTAGTTTTATGAATACGTCTCACATAATGGTTTGTCAACTTGTCCTTTTTTCATTGTGAATTGGATACGGAGACAAGTGAATCCGAGTAGGGCTCACGTTATTGGAGGCTTGCAGCTTTAGCCAAATCAAGGGTGCAATCATTGTGCGAGTGGCGTCCCATCATGGTGGTAATGTGTAGGTGTTTGGCCCAGACGCCCGGGGTGGTTTTATCCCTACATTTATTTTATTTACTGTATGATGTAGATTCATTATTCATACAATTTATTTATTGTATAGTGTAGGTTTATTATTCATACGACACTATTTATTTAAAAGTGTGGTGCGGGTTTATTGTTCACACAACTGTCTTTACTTTTATTTAAAAGTATGGAGCAGTATTAGTGTCCATACAAGCACATTTACTTTATTGTTGTATGGTGCGGAATTAATTCCCATGCAGCATGCAATTTATTTTACCGCACATTTAATTTTATTTAAGGTATGGTGCGGGATTAATGTCCATACATGAGGCAATTTAATTTATGAATTCACTTTATTGCACATTTACTTTATTATTTAAAGTATGGTGAGGGTTTATCGTCCATACCAGCGATTTATTTACCAGCAATTTATTTACAAGTAGTTTATTTTATGGATTAATTGTGCAGTATGATGAGTTCTTATTGTATACAGATCAGGACTAGAAGTTCTTTGATCCTCATCATACAACTACACCAAGACTTGAAGATCCTTGATGATGATATTGATATGAGAGCTAGCAGTCTCTCCGGTACTATACTTGTAAACAAGAGATCGGACTTGAAGAGCCTTGATCCTTGACATGTAAATAAGGACCTAGAGTTCCTTGATATAACAGTACCGTATTGGTTAAAAGTGTCGTACACATGAATAATAACTGTAGTGGCAAATGTACTATACACATGAATAGATACGTATTCATGACCTGATGAATAGTACCGTATACATGAATAGTGACATATGCATAAATATTAACCATTTTGGGTAAACCGTCACTATATACAAAAGGGAACATGTAGTTCCTTAAACTCATGGATGATCAATTAAATAAGATACCAGAAGTTCCTCAAAATATGGACAATTATGTAAAAAGTCCCGAAATATGTACTGAAAATTGTAAAAATGTCCATACAATGAGAATATGTGATTTTGGCTTGAGGTTCAAAATCTAATAGTGTTGAGAACCTGAAGTTCCAACAATTAAATGGACAACCCTTGAGGTATTATTGCAGATTGTGGTATGCCACATATTTCTTTGGCATAAGAAGACGATGAATTTAATAAAGTTCGATTCTGTTATAATCGACACCTCAAGGAAGAAATATATTTTGTGAATTCTGGTTGTTAAGAATACACCGTGAAAAGGATAATATCAGGATAAACCTCAAATGATGAATTGAGGCTCCCTACATATTTTGTTATATCATATGATCTGGGCCGGAAGCCCATGGAACCCAATATATGAAAATCATAAACTTGAAGTTTTGAGTATATAGTAGTTAATGCTCTTCACTACTATATTACAATATTATCATGACTCTTCCTCAATTCATATTTCATGCCTATTTGAAAAAGGCAAATAAATTCTAAGGTCGTGTTTAGCCCAAGTCAGAAGTTCCGGACTCACATTCATTGAAATATGTAATTTGAGAGATTTGATGTGGTTATTTGAACCTATAAGGCACAATGTTCCAAACCGTCATTTTGAAAAGAGGTGAAAACCATAGGTGCAAGTTTAAGAATTTGCCTAATTATTATAACAGGAAAGTCTTAGAAAAGCTGAATTTTCAGAAAATGGAGAAGTTGGGTTGAAATGCAGTTACTCCAATCAGGTCTTGCAAAGGCAATGTCTATAGACGGAAATGTGTCAATGTTTTCAGGATCCCAATATCTTCTCGGATCCCCATATTCTCTTTTTCTTTTCCAGATTTCAAAACTTCATGCGGCCTCCATTAATGTTTGTCGGCACTTTCGGCATTCTCAAGAATTATTTTCGTCAAACCGATCTTGCTTTGCGGATTTCACGGAGCTACTTTTTCAAAAGCACCCCGAGAACCTCGCGAATTTCTGTCGTTAATTTGAAATTAATTGGATCTACCTATTCCTCTTATTTGTGTATAAATGTGTTACTAACGAAATTTTCTTTGCATAAGACACCCAGTTTTCTCCATATCTAGTGATGCAATATCCACCTGTTTTTCCTATCAGTGAGCACTCAATGTGCTTGAGAAGCGAGACTATCTCTGATCATCCATTCAGGAAGCAAGACTATCTCTGATCACGTTTCAGCTAGATCAGGGAATTGTAAGGACGACCACGTACTCTAATCTCCTGAGGTTCTTCTAAACTAGGAGAAATGAGAGTTTGTTGTCTGCTCTCATCAGCTTCCTCACCTGATTGCTTACCTTACCTTGCAATCAATATCACAATTTTTTGCATTTTTTTCTCTTTTATAACTCTCTATTCATAAGGGGTTTGATTTCTTTAGAACGAATATCCAAAGAAAGAATTTATGAAGTGATCCTAACTCTGAGGGTTATTTGTTTTTTACAGAGAGAAGAATTGTGATTTTTGCTCTTGCATGATATAACTAGATCATCAAGAGCTACATTATATTTACTGGGCCCATACGAGTTTGAATGATACTTGAGAAAAGTTTCTCCCACCTAAGGATGTAAGCAATACTTGTGTTATTTTATGCTTATACACTTATTTTGATGTTTTGTAAAACATCTTGAAAGGTAAACAAATGAGGAGATAAGGTCGTTCCAGAAGAACGTCATGCAAATGATCATTCCAGAAGAATGGCTTGTATCATTCCGATATGTATCCATGAAGTATTAATGCAAATTTTACAGATTGCAAGTTGGATACATTGATAATACACTGCACATATTAAAATCCCATAGGAACAGAACATGGGTATAGCAATGATTAATATGATGCACGCTTGTTGCGTAGCAAATGATATGGATTGAAGTCTCGAAAGGACAATCCTTTAACATGTCAATATTGATATGGTACATGCCTAATGCGTAGCAGACATGTTTGTATTGTGGCATGCATGCAGCATGACAGATATATGGGTTATAAATGTTCCAACTCCCAAAATGGAGATTATCCGCGCCCTACTGTAAAATAACTCTCCATTGGAGGTTATGATCCACATTCTCACATAATTCATCTTATAAGGGATGTCTGTCTGGAAAGAGACAATAAAATTCCCCTGAAGTGGATTGGGTACCCAAAAGCAAAGAAATGCTTATAATTGATGCATGCGCATGCACATGTGAATGATGGGATCACGAATTGATGAATGACAATTTTTGATTTTGGAGTAACTACTCAAATCATCAATGGGCTGTATTAATTGGAACCACGTTCAATTATTAATTGTCAACAATATCACTGGCCAAAATGGAATGAGGCAATTCCATTACAAATGAGAATGAACGTGAAAGAACAAACCCATAGTACGAACCCCAAAAGATGTTAATACTAAAAGTTATACTTGGGTGTTCGGAATAAAAGGGAATATACCCACTTTGTATGACAAAATGTTTCTGGCATAAACAAGGAATGTTGGGTTTCCCCATATTTACATATTCAATTGTGCCCTCTTTACTGCACATTTACAAAGACCAACATGTTATATTTAAGGGTTATTAAATGCACAAAGCATATCTCCAGAAGTGATTCCCTAAAGATGTATAAATAGCGGGGTTAAAGTTATATAATGTGTCATAAAGTTTAATTCCTTTTAAACAAATTCCTTGAAAGGATTGCAATTGCATGAAGCATGACAGGACCCGAACCAAATTCCGCTTTGGAATTCGAGTCGAACCCTATGCGTGTCCGACACTTGGTGAATGTCGAGCACAATTGACCTAATTGCCCTTCCAATTAAAGGTTTTAACCTTGACTCCTGCCGAAAATTCGGCAGAGTCTCCCCTGTAATTTGCTCAATCCCAAAATTTTCACCTGTCAGAACGAGCAAAATATCCATACAACCAACTTCCAGCACTTCAATATTCAAGCCAAAAGTTCCAATCTCACTCTAGGGCAATATATCAGAGCAATTCTAATAGTTTACAGAGAAATGAACCTTTTACCAACCCACACTTTTGTACCAATGTGGCGAGGAAAGCGAGATGGCCCGGTGGTGGATGTCTTGTGCATGCTACAGCCTGGGGGCGCAAAACATTTGAAAATGTGAGTGGACAAAAATAAAGGTTCATAAAATATCTATGAATATATTAACCCCCATCGTAAAAATAGATAAATAAAACTGAATACGTACTTCAAATTTTAAAGCGTACTAAACTCAAGGCATTCTATGTAAATATATTCAGGCTGGATAAATCCCACATACAAGTACTGAAATCAAAGTATGCATAAAAATACTGAAATCAGATTTACATAAAAGCACTGTACTCAAACCTTGTATAACAGCACTGCAATTATATATAAAGCTAACACTCGGATGTACCCCTGTAATTCCGTCAATTCCCCTGGCAGGTCTCGGGGACACAAAGTCTATCCGAGTCGTAAACTGGCAGGATACATGGGACTATAGTCAGCCTGATCCGCTGGCAGGTCTCGATAACACACAGTCAACTCAAACTGCTCTGGCAGGATTCAGGGGATCGTAGTGAGCCTGATCCGCAATCTTGGCAGGTCTCGGGGACGCAAAGTCAGCCGAGCCGCAAATCCTGGCAGGTCTCGGGACACCAAGTCAGCCGAGCTGCAAATCCTGACAGGTCTCGGGGACGCCAAGTCAGCCGAGCCGCAAATCCTGGCACTCACGGTCCGAGCGTTCCCGAAACTAGTGAGGCAATGTCAAGTACACTGACGAAACTGAAAATGGACTGGATGTCTGTAGACATCGGTCCAACTGAGGGCAATCACCATAGCTGGGTACATGGTGGTTTAACATAAACTGATTTTTAAAAAAGTCTGATAAATCTGAGTTAGGCTGCTATTTCTGTATCATAAATCTCAAAGTCTGCTGTCTAAATAACTTTAGTATATTCAACTAAGCAGTATAGAATTAAAGGGATTTTACGATACAATTCAAGCTCGGAAAACATGCAATAACACTTATTCAAGATCAAATATGAAATTTAATTATAAAAATCTTTTAGAAAAGAAAAGTCCACTCACTCATGGTCCGAGCTAGCTAGACCTCCTGTAGGTCTCTTTTGCAGGTCTGCTGGGTCCCGGGTGCCTGGGTAAATTATCAGGAATATTTAATTAATAAAATTGCTCGGTATAAGATTTTTAAGTAAAACCCTGACCCCCGACTCTAAAAGTGCGTGCACTATCTTAAAGCCCACTTAGGCATTTTAGATGTTTAAAATCGTCCAAAAAGACTCGAGACTTTACTAAGCGATAAACTTCCATCTTGGTAGATACGGGACCCTGTGGGGTTCACGACCTCCAATGACCAATCTAAGAGTTCCTTTAAGTTCCTCACCTTTAAGGAACCATAAGTTTGGTCAGAAACTGACGATCGGATTGACCACGATCGTAAAATCATACAATTTCCAAACCCTAGCCCCAAGGTTCGCAATTTCGGAGTATCCGAGACTCCGATTCATGATCCGTCGAATCCTAGTCGATTCTGAAATTATCTGGAACAACATATGCAAAATTGAGCGCGATCCAACGGTTCGGTACTATTAAACCCGGGAATCGCACAATATGGAAAATTCGTTCGGGGCTCAAACGGAATCCAAATTGAGATCCGCGAAATCCTACGCGCTCGTGACAACATAAGGATCGCAACAAGATAAAGTACCACTGGAATACCCTCACCCACGCGACCCAGCACACGCCTGCAGCGATGGGTGTCTAAAGCGATTTTGGCTCGCCGGAAAAACTTCAAATCATGGCTCCAAACTCCTACCCTAGGTAAAACACCATATTTGGAGCCACTTTTGTTCTTGGACCTACCCCAAAAAGTGGCTGGAATTGGCCGAAAACATAGGCCGAAAATCGGCTGAAACTTCAATCTCAAAAATCAGATGGCTACACTACAAATCGAACTAATCTGACTCAACAGGCAGCTAGAACAGCTCGAGAGGATCAAGATCCATATCTGGGTCGACGAAAAAGGTGGCCGGAGGACGGAGATCGACGGCGTTGAAGTTCCGGTGAGTTCCCGTCGCTTCTCTGCAATTTTCGGCCAGCACAGGCCGTGTTGCCGGCGGAGAAGGGTCGGGACAGGTAGGGGACTCGACAGCGGTTCCATCGACACTGGTTCCGTGGCCGGTGGTGCCCTGTGGCGGCGCCGGCAATCGCTGGAAGGCGATGGCTGTTTTCGAGAGGAGAGAGAGTCGTGAGAGGAGAGAGAGAGCTGAGCGGTTTTTATAGATCCAACTTTAAAATATTTACGGTTATGCCACTGTGACTCTTTTGACCATAACTCTCTCGTTACAACTCCGATTCGGGCCACTACGTGTCTATGAACTCGTTTCACCGTGCTCTACGTAATGGCGCAAGCAGAATTGTCAAATTCCTTCTCGATCAAAAAGTCACCTTTTTCTTAATAAAATATTCCGATGGCGAAATTGTATTTTCCCAAAGTAAAATATTCCTTAATTTATGAATTTTTTTTTTTGGTTTGGGTTATTACATCCTCGAAATTTACGCGCCTGTCACTCGTACATGGGGAAGGTACTGCTCTTGTATCTGTTACTCGGATTGCCATGTAGCCTTTTTCGCCGAGAGCTAAACATTTCCCATTACCCAATTTGAACTGGTTGTTCCCCATAAGTGGAAGCAGTTTCCAATTCTGCAGGTTATTCGTCTAATATATTTCTTTCTTTTCTACCAAATTTCCAAACACCACTAGCCCTGCTTACCATTTCATCTTCATATTGAGGTGGTCTATACTATTTCTCATATGGGGCATCAGTTAAAAATAATTCAATACTCGTCTAACCATAATCAGTTGAGGCACACTCTAAAAGTAGTAACTTCTCATCCCAGTCACTCCGAAACTGCAGTACACAAGCTGTTAACAAACCTTCTAAAGTCTGGATTATTCTCTTAGACTGACCCATCCGTCTGGGAGTGAAATGCATTAAGTCAATCCTTAGTTTCCCTACTCTCCATCCTGCTTACTCTGTGCTTGGGAAAGTTTAGCATAAAATCTATCGTAAGTTACTTCCACTTCCCTTCAGGAGTCAGAAGTGGTTGCAAGAACCCTGATGATTTCTATCACTCAGCAATCGCTTGCTGACCAATCCTGCTATTCCTTTCATCATAAGAGGTTCCTAATAGAATCTCCATTTTGAAACTTCACTTTTCATATCATATAATTCAACCTCTACTCATAGGATTCAAATCAATTCGTGCTCTTAGCATTGGTCTTTCTTGAAAAGTGGCTAACTATGCTTCCTGATTAACCAGATCTAGGCCACTTTGAGTTTCCTCAGTCCTATCATTACTGATAAATGTCTCTCTCGGAGATAAGCTACTGCTCCTGCGGATTCCCTGTTGAGTGTATCTGTAACGGCATTAGTTTTGCCTGGGTGATGTTTGGTAGTATAATCCTAATCTTTTATCAACCCTGACCATTCTCTTTACCTCAACTTTAGTTCTTCCTGTGTGAATAAATATCGTAACCTTTGTGATCTGTAAAGATCTGGCATATCTCCTCACTACCACCAATTTCTAAGACAAACACTACTGCGGCGGTTCCAATTCATGAATAGGATACTTCGATTCAGGCTTCTTCAGTTGCCTAGACGCATAAGCGTTCACTCTATCATGTTGTATCAGCACAACCCAAATCCTTGTTGCAAAATGACACTGTAGCTCACAAAATTCCCACTAATCTCCTGAAGTACTGAAATCGAAGCAGTGGTCGGCCTGTTCTTGAGTTTAACATAACCCTCTTCACACTTATCTGACCACGCCAATTTAACTTCTTTCTTTGCCAAAGAGATGAGCGGTGTCGTCCTGGTGGATAACCTTTCCACGGAGCGACAGTAATACTCGGCTTACTTAGAAAACTCTGCATCTTAGTAACACTGGTTGGTCGTAGCCCATTTACTATTGCTTTAATCTTTTGAGGATCAATAAAAATGCCCTCTGCAGAGTTCATGTGTCCCAAGAAACTCACTCTGTCTACCCCACATGGACACCTGCTGAGGCATATAGTTGTTTTATTCTCAGAATCCACAACTCAATGTTTAAATATATCATATGTGCCTTCTGTCTCTTGGAATACACCAAAATGTTATCTGGCACACAGTCACGAAGCGATCTCAATAATGCCAAAACACTCTGTTCAAGAGAGGTCCAACTGCAACTGGTACAGTCCTTAATTCTTATGGCATGACCAGGAACTCATAGTGCCCATACCTCATTCAACACGCTGTTTTAGGCATATATTCCTTTCTAACTCGTAACTGGAGACATCCAAGCCTCAGGTTACTTTTTAGAAAATCCCTTGGCATCCTTTCGCTGATTAAACAATTCCTTACTGTGAGACAATGGACATCTATTTCCACACTGTGATCTTGTTCAATTATCTTGAGTCCATGCATAACCTCATGGTGACATCTCCTTTCTTAAATAACACTGGAGCACCCCAATGAGAAAAACTAGGCTGAATACACCTCTTCGCTATCAACTCCTGCAATTGTGTCTTTAACCCCTTCAACTTGCTGTTGTCATTCTGTACATTACTCGAGAAATAGGCTCCGTTCCTGGAGCGAGCTCAAGAATAAACTCGATCTCCCAATGAGAAAGTAACTTTGAGGTACATTTTTTGGCCAATCAATCTAACCCTAAGATGACATCTAGTCAACCATGCCAAAAGGGGATTAAATCTGTAACTACAGTAGGTAATGCATATGCTTCCTGCTGGGACATGTTATACGCTCTGTTTGTAGTCCTGGAGCGTCCACCACATCCCCTCGGCTGACTGCTGTCTCGCCTAGCTTCACTGATCTGGGCCCACCGCTGGACAAAACCTCCATAAACTGTGGTATCTCATGTAATCTACCTGCATACTTGTTTCGATGCAGCAGTGATCTTTCTATGCTGAGGGAACAGCAAACCATACTTTCGAAAAGATCTAGACTGTCCATAATAATATCCTCCAGTAGAACCCCACTGGCAGGACCCGGAATGGTACCTACCACACCTAACACCTTAGGGCGACTTCTCCTGCTAGATTCCAACAACAACTGTCGTCCAATATCTCTGGCTACACTAACCCAAGATCGGTTTTCAATACTACTACCTTGACTGGTACCTCCACCGGGACTAAATCCAGGTCGGTAGCCTCCATACGTGCGGCCACTCGATGATCTGGAACTATAATTACCACTGTAATTACCTCTCTTAGACATTTCCTGATTAGTATCACCTATGTCAAAATGCTGTGTACGGAGTTCACCCCGTGGTCTGCCCATTATCTGACTGGGGCAGACATCACCACATCATCAAAGTTAATCAACCACTAACTGATCACCATACCTCGGGTCGAGGCCTTTAATCCCATTGTAACAAGGTGATACCTCTTACTTTCAGTCTTTATTAGTGGAAAACAATATTTAGACGGTTGAAACTTTTTCTCGTACTCCGATCCAATATTATCCCTTGTCCAGCTGCAACAACTTTTGCATCCTCACATTCTGTAGACTTATGGATCGTATTGACTATCAAATGCGGCTCTAGTCAAAGGATCCCGGTATCACTTCTTAACCGAGACCTACCAATATCCTACTATTCTGTGGAACAGCCATGACCTCCATGATTTGCCCTATTCCTTTCAATCCATTCCTCAGTTACTGCTGGGTACCACCACTCAACAAAATTTGTAGCTCTCAAATCCTCTTTGCTTGATCCACCTATCTCACGGATGGATGTCTAGGCTACTCGATCTTAGCCAAAGCTTGAGCTAACAGCTCAAAAGTCTACCGGACGTTAGGATCTCCCTGCATACTAGGTACAGCAGGTACGGCTCCTGACGAGCCTCTAACAAACAACTACTCTACCGATTCAGATACTGATGCAAGTCATGCCGGATCTGGGGATCCCATCCCCTTACGTCGGGACAACTGTCTAGTTTTCCTACTGACACCACCACCATTAGGGCCCATTTTGAAAAGACCACGAGAATGCACAAAGTGCAAAGTCTACAGGAAGTGAAACCTTGCTCTAATACCAAATTGACAGGACTCTATGCGTGTCCGACACTTGGCGAATGTCGGGCACAATTGACCTAATTGCCTTCCAATTAAAGTTTTTAACCTTGACTCCTGCCGAAAATTCGGCAGAGTCTCCCCTATAATTTGCTCAATCCCAAAATTTTCACATGTCAGAACGAGCAAAATATCCATACAATCAACTTCCAGCACTTCAATATTCAAGCCAAAAGTTCCAATCTCACTCTAGGGCAATATATCAGAGCAATTCTAATAGTTTACAGAGAAATGAACCTTTTACCAACCAACACTTTTGTACCAATGAGGCGAGGAAAGCGAGATGGCCCGGTGGTAGATGTCTTGTGCACGCTACAGCCTGGGGGCGCAAAACATTTGAAAATGGGAGTGGACAAAAATAAAAGTCCATAAAATATCTATGAATATATTAACCCCCATCGTAAAAATAGATAAATAAAACTGAATACGTACTTTAAATTTTAAAGCGTACTAAACTCAAGGCATTCTATGTAAATATATTCAGGCTCGATAAATCCCACATACAAGTACTGAAATCAAAGTATGCATAAAAATACTGAAATCAGATTTGCATAAAAGCACTGTACTCAAACCTTGTATAACAGCACTGCAATTATATATAAAGCTACCACTCGGATGTACCCCTGTAATTCCGTCAATTCCCCTGGCAGGTCTCGGCGACACAAAGTCTATTCGAGCCGCAAACTGGCAGGATACAGGGGACTGTAGTTAGCCTGATCCGCTGGCAGGTCTCGATGACACACAGTCAACTCGAGCTCCTCTGGCAAGATTCAGGGGACCGTAGTGAGCCTGATCCACAATCCTAGCAGGTCTCGGGGACACAAAGTCAGCCAAGCCGCAAATCCTGGCAGGTCTCGGGACACCAAGTCAGCCGAGCCGCAAATCCTGGCAGGTCTCGGGGACACCAAGTCAGCCAAGCCGCAAATCCTGGTACTCACAGTCCGAGCGTTCCTGAAACCACAGTACGAAAATTCGATAATTTCGCCGATATTTCGGCGAAATTATCGTTTTTTTGGGGGAGCGAAATTTCAGCACAATTCCAAGTACATATCGTCAATTTATCGATATTTTCTTCGATAATTTCGCCGATATTTCGGGGAAGATATTTTCGTTTAATTCGCAGCTTTAAATGGTTATAATATTGCGACTTGAACTTTTAAAAATTAAACAACTTAAACTCCGCGCATGCTGGGGTTCGAACCCCTCTCACTCCAAATCTTTGCAGCCACTTAACCACCACGCTGCTGATGACTTTGTGATTATAAACTATGAAATCTAGTATATATATAATACTTGCGAGACTTTCAAAAATCCTGAACTTTCAAAAATTAAACAACTTAAACTCCGCGCGTGCTGGGGTTCCAACCCCTCTCAACTCCAAATTTTTGCAGCCACTTAACCACCACGGTGCTGATGACTTTGTGATTATGAACTATGGAATCTAGTATATATAATACTTGCGAGACTTTCAAAAAATAAACAATTTAAACTCACTCACGCTCTCGCACACAATGGGGTTCGAACCCCTCTCCACTCCGGAATTTGCAGCCACTTCACCACCACGCTGCCCATAACTTTGTAATTATAAACTATGGAATCTAGTATATATAATACCTGCGAGCTGCTTTTCAAGTTTCAACTTTTCATAGGAACTCTATGTAGTACTAAGTCACTTATGTATCTTATCATGCAATGTATAAAATGTAAAATATTTTAGTAAATCATTATATATAAATGATTGTGGTGTGTTTAATTTTTTTCATTAATTACTATATATTTTCTACACTCACGGTGTTTGTCAGCTTGTTATATAAACAACTTAAATTAGTTAAATCAATCATGTAATGCATTTCCTTCTAATTTTTTATGATAAACTAATAGATAATTGACTAAATAAGCATCCTCCAAAGTTTCAATAAAAATTTCCAAGTTTTTCTTACAATTTCCGTGATTTTTATTCAATTTTTATCGATATCGATAATATCCCGATATTTTCATCGAAATTTCCGTGTTTTTCGATTACCGATATTTCCGATATCACCGATATTTTAGACCTTGCCTGAAACTAGTGAGGCAATGTCAAGTACACTGACGAAACTGAAAATGGACTGGATGTCCGTAGACATCGGTCCAACTGAGGGCAATCACCATAGCTGGGTACATGGTGGTTTAACATAAACTGATTTTTAAAAAAGTCTGATAAATCTGAGCTAGGCTGCTATTTCTGTATCATAAATCTCAAAGTCTGCTGTCTAAATAACTTTAGTATGTTCAACTAAGCAGTATAGAATTAAAGGGATTTTTGCAATACAATTCAAGCTCGGAAAACATGCAATAATACTTATTCAAGATCAAATATGAAATTTAATTATAAAAATCGTTTAGAAAAGAAAAGTCCACTCACTCCTGGTCTGAGCTAGCTAGACCTCCTGCAGGTCTCTTCTGCAGGTCTGCCTGGTCCCGGGTGCCTAGGTAAATTATCAGGAATATTTAATTAATAAAATTGCTCGGTATAAGATTTTTAAGTAAAATCTTGACCCCCGACTCTAAAAGTGCGTGCACTACCTTTAATGTCATTTTTCTGCCCACTTAGGCATTTTAGATGTTTAAAATCGTCTGAAAAGACTCGAGACTTTACTAAGCGATAAACTTCCACCTTGGTCGATACGGGATCCTGTGGGGTTCACGACCTCCAATGACCAATCTAAGAGTTCCTTTAAGTTCCTCACCTTTCAAGAACCATATCCTGCAAGTTTGGTCTGAAACTGACGATCGGATTGACCACGATCGTAAAATCATACAATTTCCAAACCCTAGCCCAAGGGTTCGCAATTTCGGAGTATCCGGGACTGCGATTCACAATCCGTCGAATCCTACTCGATTCTGAACTTATCTGGAACAACATATCCAAAATTGAGCGCGATCCAACGGTTCGGTACTATTGAACACGGGAATCACACAATATGGAAAATCCGTTCGGGCTCAAACGGAATCCAAATTGAGATCCGCGAAATTCTACGCGCTCGTGACAACATAAGGATCGCAACAAGACATAGTGCCACTGCACTACCCTCACCCACGTGCCCCAGCACACGCCGACAGCGATGGGTGTCTAAAGCGATTTCGGCTCGCCGGAAAAACTTCAAACCACGGCTCCAAACTCCTACCCTAGGTAAAACACCATATTTGGAACCATTTTTGTTCTTGGACCTACCCCAAAAAGTGGCTGGAAGTGACCAAAAACAGAGGCCGAAAATCGGCTGAAACTTCAATCTCAAAAATCAGATGGCTACACTACAAATCGATCTAATCCGACCCAACAGGCAGCTAGAACAGCTCGAGAGGTTCAAGATCCATACCTGGGTCGACGGAAACAGTGACCGGAGGAGGGAGATCGACGGCATTAAAGTTCCAGTGAGTTCCTGTCGCTTCTCTGCAATTTCCGGCCAGCACAGGCCGTGTCGCCGGCGGGGAAGGGTCGGGACAGGTAGGGGACTCGACGGGTGTTCCATCGCCACCCGTCCCTTGGCCGGTGGTGCCCTGTGGAGGCGCCGGCGAGCCCTGGAAGGCGACGGCCCGTTTTCGCTAGGAGAGAGAGTCGCGCGAGGAGAGAGGAGCTGAGCGATTTTTATAGATCCAACTTCAAAATATTTACGGTTATGCCACTGAGACTCTTTTGACCATAACTCTCTCGTTACAACTCCGATTCGGGCCCACTACGTGTCTATGAACTCATTTCACCGTGCTCTACACAATGGCATAAGCGGAATTATCAAATTCCTTCTCGATCAAAAAGTCACCTTTTTCTTAATAAAATATTCCGAGGGCGAAATTGTCTTTTCGCAAAATAAAATATTCCTTAATTTATGAATTTTTTTTTTTGGTTTGGGTTATTACAAAGCAAGTCCTTGAATGACATGTGCCTGAAGCACAAAATCTGTACTCAATACTAATATGCATAAATTGCCTCAGTGAGTACATTGATTATAATATGTTTACATCATATTAAAACTCTTGAAGAGTTCAAGAAATACTTGTCTCAGCCTGAAGATCAAGCGTTATGCCAACGAGATTTTTGCTTATACTAAGAAAGTATTGAAGTATTTTTATGTGGATTATCCGTTGGGCACTTAAATAATTTTCCGGAAGTATACTGGACCGGATATTATATTTTCTAGATAGAGCTCAGCTCCATCATCACCACTTTGGGATGATGTGAGGCATATTTGATGCTATATCCGCATAACATCATATACGGGCATATTCTTTTCAAGTAAACTTACAAATAGCCCATATTTTTTGGATGTGCGGACTCTGGAAATTTCAATGGCCGCTTACTGGAGAAAGTTAGTCATAAAGATTTCAGGAGAAGATATTCTTCGGGGGGAGCACCCAACAATATTACAAGATTGACTCACAGAAGCAGTGCCAGCTATAATATTCAGAAAGATGATCAACAATATATTTTGCCAAGCATCAGGGGGAGCGTGCTGTCAATAAAGACATTCACACACTGTACTCTTTTTTCCTTTGTCCATGTTTTTATCCCACTGGGTTTTTCCTGGCAAGGTTTTAACGAGGCAATGTCTCACGCATGTTAATATACACAAAATTTTATGTTACGCATTTTTATGTACTCTTTTTTCCTTCGACCAGTTTTTTGTCCCACTGGATTTTTACTGACAAGGTTTTTAAAGAGGCATATTCCATACATGGGGAATGCTAGCAACCTTCTCTCTAACCTTCTCCTTTGGACTTTCTCCATTTTTTACTTGACATGTGTCATTCTCCTTACACTTAAAACAATGTCATTAAAATATTATACAAGTTAACTTTTGCTTTCCAACTTTACCCTTATTAAATGTATTCAAAAAAAATTCACAACTTTCTTACCATCTTATTAATTTTTTTCCAACATCAATTATTTTTTCTAAAGAAAATGTATGCTTTTAAGAGGAAATGTCCGGTTTTTTATTTTTAACACAAAGGGTTTATATAGAAAAAAAAATGTCCTTTGTGTTTTTAAAAAATAAAAAAGGGGCATTTTCTCTTTTTTGAAAAAAAATATATATTTTCTTTTAAAAATAATTGATGTTAAAAAAATTAATAAGAGGGTAAGAAAGTTATGAATTTTATTTGGATAAATTGAATACATTTAATAAGGATAAACTTGGAAAGCAAAAGTTAGCTTGTATAATATATTAATGATATTGTTTTAAGTGTAAGGAGAATGACATATGTCAAGCAAAAATGGAGAAGGTCCAAGGGAGAAGGTGAAAGAGAAGGTCACTAGCTTTCCTCTTCCATACACAGTGGTCTCCAATACAGAGTGTTGTAAAGTCTTGAATGAAGCCTACACATTTGGAAATAATGAAGAACATCATGATGAAAGTGCTGTGGGAAGACATCATTACACATTCACAGGAAGCCAAGAGACTTTGCCTATAAGTGGACTTCCTCCCTTCATTGTAATGGACAGAACAAAACATTCAATGAAAATATCAAAATTCTATGCTCTCTATACCTCAATTCTCTCTTCAATCTTTTAGTTTTATAACAAAGCAGTTGTTTTAAGACTCTTTAATTTTGTTGAGAGTTTATTATGGCATTTATGTGCACAAATGATTCTTGTAATTTGGCCCAACAAAATGAGAGACGCAGAGGACAATTGCAAACAAACATAACCAAAATCCAAAACAAAGCGAAAACATTAAAACTCTGCAACAAATTAACACCAATTTCATGCGTGGATTCAAAGGTCTTGAAGCCCTTTAGCAAACAGAGAAGCAAAAGCTTGCATATGATGTTTTTCCAAAACTAAACCGACCTCAACGTCTCCAGCAATACCATCCCTAGACTCTGCCAGGGACATGGCTCCTGTCTCTTCGATCGAAACCACCTCCACCTTGCTTGGCCTTCCCCATCCAAAATCTGTATCATAAATCCCAAACCTTGGTGAACCAGCAACACCCATAAATCTCTCTTCACTTCTCTCAGCAGAATAAACTATTGGAATCAAAGTCTCTGCCCCTTTCAAAATCCCATCACTGTCCGCGCTTTTTATAGCTTCACTGATTTGGTTGACCGCGACGGTCAACCCATCTTCACCAAGAAGCCCTTTTCTCTCTGAAACTATTACACGGCCGGCTATGCAGTTCCCAAAATAGTTTGCAGGTATCGGAGGGTCAAAGCGAGGCCTGCAGTCCAGAGTGAAGCCCATCATAACTGGCTTATCGGTCTGTTTTTCCTCCGCCTTGAGTAAGCAAACCCATGTATAAGCACATGTTACAGAAAATGTTGACAAATGAGGACGATCGGATTGTTTTTCATTCTTGATCATCTCTGCCATTTTGGTCGAAACCCATTGCTTCATTGCTTCTATTTCCGGTCGTGTGATTACAAAGATGCCACGAACCGCGTCTGGTGGTGGAGATTTAAACTGGGTAACCATCAAGCTCCTGTTGTTGGGTCCGTCCAGATTCTGAAGTTGGTTCAAGAAGATTGGTTCGAGCCCGGCGGCGTCTTGGACGACCCTTCTGTCAAAAAATGGTTTCAGCTGATCTGGTAGAGCTGAACCAGATGGATGATCACCAAGATGTTCGCAAATGTGAGCCCATGATTTCACAAACATGGTTGAAGACTTGCCGTCCAGGATGGCATGGTGCATGGATGTGCCAATGGAGAAGCCATTTCCGTTGGGAAAGATGGTGACTTGGAACGCCACGGCTGCGGCTTTTTCGTGAGAGGTTGTCAATTGGGGTACGAGAGAATGGTACTCTTTGGCCTCAACAAAGTTGCTACGACTTGAAAGATGGTGGAAATCGGCATCAGACTCGGCTATGGTGAGTGAAACGGCGTCGTCTTGGACATAATTCAGAATGGGCTTGGGGGAGTCTTGGGGCCATTTGAGGTTCCCTGCTAGTGGTAGGAATTGTTGGAGGGCGACAGAGAGGGAGGCTTTGAGTTTTGAGACGAGTATGGTGGTGTCAAAGGAGTTGGAGATTTCATAGAAGAAAAGGCGTTGGACGGGTGCAAATCTGAGCCAGGGCAAATCAAACAAGGTTAGAGGAAGGGCCTCAGGCGGAGGTGTGGCTGAGCCAGCAGGTGAGCTTGGCTGTGGAGCAACATTGCAAACCTCAAGCACTCTGACTGAGTTTAAATCTGCCATTGGGGATGGATAACGGAACCAATTTTATTTTTTTTTGGTTGATCGAAATGGATGGAAGCAAAGTTGAATGAAAGGTTTGGTATAAGTGTTGAATGAAAGGTTTGATGTAAGTGTTGAATGAAAGGTTTGATATAAGTGGGGGACGTGGGTGCCGAGTAGAAACTGACATTGACTTGTAGATAGTGATATTAAGTTCGAATATTAGTAGTGTGTGAAAAAAATATCATCCCTAGGACATGCCTAAATAATATTCCTTAATTCTTCAGAGGCCATGCCGCAAACGGATGTAAAGATAAAAAGCAATGTGGCAAATCTAGTGTCTGTGGGACAGTCTTGAAATCTCTCTCTGTTTTGTGGTTATCCAAAATGAGTATCACCAGCCTCAAACAGTGAGAAGTCCAAGAATTTAGAAACCCAAAACTCTGCCCCTTCCAAAAGTCCATCATCAAAAAAAAATTTGTGAAATTCTGTAGTGAGTGCGCCACGCCATATATGAAGGTTTCACAGAAGACCTTGAGCAAACAGAGCAGCAAAAGCATCCATATATTGTTTCTTCAAAACCAACCCAATCTCAACACCTCCACCACCGTTCTTGCTATCTGACAAAGAGATCGCCCCCGTTTTATCTATAGAAACCACTTCTGTTCTCCTTGGTTTTCCCCATCCAAAATCAGTGTCATAAATCTGAAACCGTTGAACCAGCAACGGATGTCAATATAAAATAATTGGTCTGCGCATCGCTGCTGTACAAAGTTGAAACCCAATTCTCTGCCCCTTATTATCCAGACCTTTTATGGCTTCCCTAATTGCATTTACAGCCAAAACCAACCCATCTTCTCCTAACAGGCCTTTTGTCTCTGCAACTACTCTACCGCCCGCTATGCAGTTGCCAAAATGGCTTGCGGGGAGAGGAGGGTCCAGGCGGGACCTGCAGCAATGCTAAAGATCATGGCTATTTTCTCGCTTCTGATTTCCTTTGCCTTTGACTTGGCCAAGCAAACCCATGCATAGGCACATGTGAGAGAAAACGTTGAAAAGTGAACCGATTGATATTGTTGTTGTTGTTGCTTCTTCATCACCAAGTGCCTTAACGCTTGTATATTTGTGCTTGTGAATTCAAAGGTGCCTCGAACCGAGTCTGGTGGCACTGGAGCTTCCCGAAGCGTACACATCAAGCTTCGATTTTCGGGTCGGTCCAAATTCAGAAAGTGGTTCTGTTATCATTCAGAGTGTTTCTCTGTATTTCAGATTTGGAAGAAGTAATCTAGAAGTATATTTTTGGCTAGAGATAAAGAGGAAGAAATAGAAAATGTACTGTTCTATTGATTTCTGCAGAGACTGCAGCTCACATAGTGTGACTGCTAGGAGAGAATTGTGATTCTCTCCTAACAGAATTACAGCTGTCATCCAGTAGGATGCTTACACTTGTCATTGCAAATCTAAGCTAGAGAATCCACCTAGACTATGATCTAATGGCTCTCATTACATCACTTAAGTAAGCTGACCAAAACAGAACAAAAATAGATAATAGCTTCTGCTCTAAGTAATCAGCTGCAGGATTATATTTCAACACTCCCTTCTAATCCTTTAGCTGATTTCACACCAAGCAAGCTTCTCAGCCTCACAAAACGATCCTTAGGTAGAGCTTTAGTCAAAATGTCTGCTATCTGATCTTCTGTTTTGCAGTAGATCAGTTCAATTTCTTTTGTTTGAATGGCTTCTCTGATGAAATGAAATTTCCTGCTGATGTGTCTTGTCTTTTGGTGATGGACTGGATTCCTTGCCATTGCAATTGCTGAGGTGTTATCACATAGAATCTGAGTCCCTTCTATTTGTTCTTCACCAAAATCTTCAAGTACAAATCTCAGCCACTTAGCTTGTGAAGTTGCTTCTGCAGCACTCACATACTCAGCTTCGGCTGTAGATAGAGCCACTGTGTTTTGCTTGATGGAAGCCCAAGAGAACATGCCTGAACCTAGTGTGAAGGCATAACCTGAGGTGCTCCTCATATCATCCTCACTCCCAGCCCAGTCACTGTCACAGTATCCAATTAGAGTAGCTGTCTTCCCCTTTGCAAACTCAATTCCAAAATCCAATGTGCCTTGAATGTATCTCAGCACCCTTTTAGCAGTCCCCATGTGTTTCTTTGAGGGATTGTGCATAAATCTAGCAAGCAAGCTAGATGCAAACATGACATCTGGTCTTGTGGCAGTCAGATAAAGGAGACTTCCTACAATCTGTCTGAATTCACTTTCATCTGCTGCTTCACTCCCATCTTCTCTACACAATTTCTCATTCACCACTAATGGGATTGCCACTGACTTGCATTCTCTCATTCCAAACTTCTCAAGAATTTTCATAGCATATTTCTTTTGATGAATGAAAATATGCTTGTCAGTTTGTTCCACTCCCATGCCAAGAAAATGATGCAACAGACCCAAGTCTGTCATCTCATAGTGTTGCATCATATCTTGTTTAAATTCTTCAAGCATTTTAGGACAGCTTCCAGTATATATAATGTCATCTACATAGAGGGAGACAATGATAATACCTGAGGTGTCACTAGTTTTGATATAGAGAGTAGCTTCACTTAAGCTTTTCTTGAAACCTGCAGTGTTGAAATAGGCATCTATTTCATCATACCAGGCCCTTGGGGCTTGCTTCAGTCCATATAGAGCCTTGTTCAACTTGAACACCTTGGTTTCCTTGCTCTCTTGAACATATCCTTGAGGTTGTTCAACATAAACTTCCTCCTTTAGAATGCCATTGAGAAAGGCAGACTTCACATCCAATTGAAATAGGTTCCATTCCTTTTGTGCTGCAAGGGCTATCAAAGTTCTGATGGTGTCAAGTCTTGCCACAGGGGCAAATGTCTCATTATAGTCGATTCCAGGCTTCTGTGAATAGCCTTTAGCCACAAGCCTAGCTTTATTCTTCTGCACAGTGCCATCTAGGTTCAGTTTGACCTTGTAGACCCACTTAACACCAATTACTGGTTTGTTAGATGGCCTGTCAACTAATTTCCAAGTATTGTTCTTCTCAATCATCTCCAATTCAGCCTCCATTGCACATCTCCATGATTCATCCAAATCTGCTTCTTCAAAGCTGTCAGGTTCTACAATGCACATGTTGCATTGTGCCATGATGTCATTAATACTCCTCCACTTGTGAGGTGTGTGATCAAGCCTTTGAGTCTCTTCAAGCATTTCTTCCCCTTGAGGTGCAATTTCTTCTTCCATCTGCATTTGAGTATCCAAGAACTGAGAGTGATCATCTAATACTCTCTGTTCAGTTTCTGCAGTATCTTGATTTCCATCTGGCATAGGTACTCCCACATCTGCATTGCTAGGATTCTCCCATTTCCATGAGGCTTCTTCATCAAAATAGACATCCCTAGACAAGATAATCTTTCTTGTCTTAGGATCATACAGTCTATAGCCTTTTTCACACAATCCATAGCCCACAAAAATGCATTTGTGACTGTTTTCTTCCAACTTGTGTCTCAAAACAGAAGGAATAAGCACATGACATAGGCATCCAAACACTTTCAAGTGTGCAATACCTGGCTTTCTTCCTGTGTAGACCTCAAATGGTGTCATTTTCTCAAGAGATTTAGAAGGACACCTGTTGAGAAGGTAGACTGCTGTATGAACAGCTTCTGCCCAAAACTCATAAGGAAGACTCTTTTCATGTAGCATAGACTTTGCCATCTCAATCACTGTCCTGTTCTTCCTCTCAGCAACACCATTTTGCTGAGGAGAATATGCCACTGTCAGTTGTCTTTGTATTCCAGCCTCACTGCAGTATGTAAGAAATTCATTTGACATGAATTCTCCACCTCTATCACTTCTAAGTGATTTCACTTTGTGTCCACTCTGCAATTCTGTCATTGCTTTGAACTTCTTGAAACATTCAAAAGCATTGGATTTATTTCTGAGAAAATAAACCCAAGCCATTCTTGTATAGTCATCAATGAATAGCAGAAAGTACCTATTCTCTGACATTGATGCTATCTGCATTGGACCACAGATGTCAGTATGAACTAATTCAAGTGGAAACTGAGCTCTCCAAGTAGATTCTGCAGGAAATGAGTCTCTATGCTGTTTCCCAGCTTGCAGCCTTCACACACTGCTAAATCCTTCTCCAGACTAGGCAGTCCATGAACCATGTCTTGATTTGCTAGCATCTTGATGCTTTGATCATTAAGATGACCCAGCCTTTTATGCCAAGTCTGCAAACTGTGAGTCACACTTGCTCTCAACACCAACTGAGTAGCAGGTACCATTGTGAGAGAGAAACACCTATTGCTAGTCATTGGAACCTTAGCTATAGGATTTTGCAGTCACCAATCATCAAAAATTGTCACCATTCCCTTTCCAAATACTAAACAATACCCATGTTCCATCATCTGACCAACACTTAGCAAGTTCTCCTCCAAACTAGGCACCAACATCACTTCTTGAATGTGTTTTCTGCCTGTTTTGGTTTCTATCACAAGAGTACCTTTTCCTGCAACTTGAACTGTCTCTCCAGTCCCCATTTTCACCTTGGAAGTTACATCCCTTCGAATGTCTATCAGTAGCCTTTCATCTCCAGTCATATGGTTGCTACAACCACTGTCCACATACCAAGAGTTGCTCATTTTCACATCTGTCACAGCATTGCATGCATAAAACAATGTTCCAGTTTCTTCAACCTGATTGGCATAGTTCACCTTCTGCACAGATTGATTGTCATGGCAATTTCTAACCATGTGACCAAACTTTCCACATCCTCTGCATTTTGGTTTTCCTTCAAACCAGCACTTGCCATAGTGCAGTTTTTCACAGTGCTTGCAGGGTGTTTTAGTTCCATCATTTGATGCATTTGGTTTGGTATTTGAATTGGACTTGTTATTCCAATTCTTCCCATTTTCCTTCCAGTTCTTCTGAGACTTGTTACCTCCAGAAGAACTTCCATTCTTAGAGCTTTTACTCTCAATGTTCAGACTAGTGAAAGCCTTTTCTGTGGAATTTTCATTGTGCCTATCTAATCTGAGCTCAAAGTTCTTGAGAGATGCAACCACTTCTTGAATTTCAAGAGTGTCAAGATCCTTTGAATGCTCAATCACAGAACATATGGAATCATAAGATCTAGGCAAGCTAATAAGCAATTTCTGCACAACTCTTTCTCTAGGTAACTCTTCACCATAATTCTTCATTTGATTAATCAGATCAAACAGTTTAGCAGCATAAACAGAAAATGATTCACTATCCTTCATACGAGTGTATTCAAACTCTCTACGTAAGCCTTGTAGTTTCACACTTCTTACCTGTTTATCACCTCTAAACTCTTGCTTCAAGATATCCCATGCACCTTTTGAGGTTTCTTCATTCACTATTCTGGGAAAAATTTGGTTTGAGACTGCACCTTGGATCAGTCCAAGTGCACGAGCATCTTTCATCAAAGTCTCAGCCGTTACAGATTTCTCTTCTTCAGCAGCTTTAGATCCTTCTTCCTTTCCTTTTGCCTTCGTTGGATCTGAAGCATCAAAGCCATTTTCAACCAAATCCCACAGTCCATGAGATTTCAGAATGGTCTTCAATCTAATGCTCCAAAACTCATAGTTTTCTCCATTGAATACTGGTGTACGAAGCTCAGAAGAGCTTGATCCTGCCATATTAGACATCAGACACAGCTAGACAAGCTTCGTGAAGTTTTGAGTGAGCTCAAACGTCAGCTCAGCCAAGCACCAGCTCCTTCTTCCTGGGGTCAGCAATCGATCGAGCACGGTACCGGTAGTGTTATGCATTCGGAGTGTTTCTACATTCGATTTGGAAGAAGTAATCAGAAGTATATTTTTTGGCTAGAAAGAAGAAATAGAAATGTACTGTTCTATTGATTTTAGCAGAAACTGCAGCTTACATAGTGTGACTGCTAGGAGAGAATTGTGATTCTCTCCTAACAGAATTACAGCTGTCATCCAGTAGGATGCTTACACTTGTCATTGCAAATCTAAGCTAGAGAATCCACCTAGACTATGATCTAATGGCTCTCATTACATCACTTAAGTAAGCTGACCAAAACAGAACAAAAATAGATAATAGCTTCTGCTCTAAGTAATCAGCTGCAGGATTATATTTCAACAGGTTCAAGTAGATAGATTCCAGCCCAGCAGGGTCCTTGATGACTTTGCCATAAAATGGTTTTAGCTGATCTGGTAACAATAATCCTCCATGTTTACAGAGGTGAGCCCATGATTTAAGAAACAGGGTTGAACTTTTTCCATCTAGGATTGCATGGTGCATGCATGTTCCGATTGAAAATCCACGGCTAGGAAAGAGGGTGATTTGCAAGGCCATTGCTGCGGCTTTTTCATGAGATATTGCCAACTTGGGCACGAGAGGATGGTATTTTATGGCTTCAACAAATTCATTGCAACTTGAAAGATGATCGAAATAATCAGCACGATGATCATCAGAGTAGTGGGCTATTGTGAGTGAAACGGCGTCGCCTTGGACGTAATTGAGAATGGGTTTGTGGGAAGTTCGAGGCCAAGTGAGGCTTCCTGCCAGAGATAGAAAGTGTTGGAGGGTGAGAGAGAGCGAGGCTTTGAGTTTTGGAAGTATGGAATCAAAGAAGAGTGGTGTTGGGTCAGAGGAAGGAGGCAATTCGTAGAA
>NC_047652.1:21210928-21216734 GCF_902201215.1 Prunus dulcis | reverse complement strand
TATGCAATTGTTTCATTAGTGGATATTCCTTTGCAACTGTCATTCAATGCTTGTTTTCATGAAGTTTTTGGGTTGTTGTTTTGTTAGTGTTGTAGTAGATTGATCAGAAATTGCAGGGCAGTTTCCTGTTCCATATTTCTATTTTAGAATAATTTTTGCAAGTCTATGGGAATATTATGATTGTTCATCGACTTAAATGTGCTTTGAACTTAGTTTTAGTACTTTAATTATGGCTTTGCCATTTGGTTTCTATGCAAACATGGGCAGATGTTTTGTCATAAAATGCATTATAGTTCCGTTTGTTGCAATTTTTGATAAGAAACTGCAGTGCAGTTTCCTGTTCCATATTTCGATTTTAGAATAATTTTTCCAAGTCTATGGGAATGTTACAATTGCTCATCTACTTATATGTGTTTTGAACTTAGTTTTAGTACTTTGATCATGGCTTTGCCTTTTGGTTTCTTTTCACTTTTGGGCATATTTTTTTCCATAAACTGCACTGAAGTTTCTGTTTGTTGCATTTTTTTTTAATCAAAAACTGCAATGCAGTTTCCTATTCCATAATTTGATTTTAGAACAATTTTTCCAAGTCTATAGGAATGTTACAACTGCTCATCTACTTATATGTGTATTGAACTTAATTTTAGTACTTTGATCATGGCTTTGCCTTTTGGTTTCTTTTCATATTTAAGCAGATTTTTTTTATTTTTTTTTACATTTTTTTATCAAAAACTGCAGTGCAGTTTCCTATTCCATATTTCAATTTTAGAATAATTTTTGCAACTCGATGAGAATATTACAGCTGTTCATCGAATTAAATGTGTTTTGAACTTAGTTTTAGTACTTTGATCATGGCTTTGCCTTTTGGTTTCTTTTCACATTTGAGCAAATGTTGTCATAAATTGCATTGCAGTTTCAATTTGTTGCAATTTTTGATAAGAAACTGCAGTGCAGTTTCCTATTCCTTATTTCGATTTTAGAATAATTTTTCCAAGTCTATGGGAATATTACAACTGCTCATCTACTTATATGTGTTTTGAACTTAGTTTTAGTACTTTGATCATGGCTTTGCCTTTTGGTTTCTTTTCACTTTTGGGCATATTTTTTTCATAAACTGCACTGAAGTTTCTGTTTGTTGCATTTTTTTATTATCAGAAACTGCAATGTAGTTTCCTGTTCCATATTTCAATTTTAGAATAATTTTTCCAAATCTATGGGAATGCTAGAGCTGCTCATCGACTTAAATTTGTTTTGAACTTAGTGTTAGTACTTTGATCATGGCTTTGCCTGTTGGTTTCTTTGCAAATTTGAGCAAATGTTGTCATAAACTATGTTGCAATTTTAGTTTGTTGTAGTTTTTTATCAGAAACTACAATGCAATTTCCTATTCCATTTTCGTTTGTTGCATCTTATTATAACATTATATGACAGTAGAAATATATAACAAATCTTTTCTCAGATTAGGCTGACCACATCATTGTTGTAATCAACAACCTCATCTTCCTCTTCTTCTTCTCCAGTTTCTGTTTTTGCTTTCCCTTTCTTTGTTTTCTTCTTTTGTTTTGTGTTGGCCTTTTCTTTCTTTGGTTTGTTTGCCATGAAAATTTTCTTTTGTAATTCTTCTTCTACGAGGCCTTTTGATGGTTTCATTTGTAGTTTTGGTTTTTTTTTAAAATACTTTTTTGGGTTTTTTTTTTTTGTTTACAATTTTTGCATGAATCTATGTTGAAATATTTTTTATTTTTTTAATCGATGATTGTTTATATAAATATTGTGTAATTGAATAGATATCACAAAAACAAGTTTGGTGTAGTGGTTTGTGAGTGAGGCTTCCTCCTTTGAGGGTCAAGTTTCAAGTCCCTTTAATGACACAAATTCTTCTATTTTTTTAGGGTGAATAAAGGGCAATGGAGTTAGTCCCTGGTTGGTCGGAGATGGGCGGCGGCAGGTGGCGGTGGTTGGCCGGTGATGGGCGGTGGCGGTAGGTGGCGGCAGCTAGTCGACGGTGGTTGATCTTTGGCGGCAGCTAGTCGACAGTGGTTGATCGGCGGCGGCTGTAGTGGCTAACCTGCGGCGGTGGTGGCAGTTGGCCGGAAGGAGGTTGGCCGGCGGCAGGTGGTGATGGTTGACCTGCGACGGTAGCAGCTAGCCGGAAAGAGGTTGTCCGACGGCAGGTGGTGGTGGTTGGCCTTGTGCTAATTTTGATTTTAAAGGAGTGGCATTGTGTGTAATTTTAATTTTTTTAATTACATTATTATAAAATTAGTACTACTTTTTTGTCTTTGGCTTTATGCTAATTAGGCGAAATTGTATTCCTATATTCCAAATTAGTAAACTATATAGTGT
Source organism: Prunus dulcis (assembly GCF_902201215.1). Classification (NCBI taxonomy): domain Eukaryota; kingdom Viridiplantae; phylum Streptophyta; class Magnoliopsida; order Rosales; family Rosaceae; genus Prunus; species Prunus dulcis. The sequence continues at coordinate 21,214,388 of NC_047652.1, read as the reverse complement.
CTTAAAATGAAAGCTCCCAAAAATAAAGCAGGTTGGTGGAAATAGCAGCCCTCATAATTAATAATTCAAGTTACAAAAATAAAACATATATCAATAACCCCCAAAAGTTTTCACCCAAACTCTAAATCATAAAAACTTAACAACAACAATTAAAATTGGAAATTGAATAAAAAAAGAGAAAAATTTACCAAGATTGAAGAACCCACTAAAGATAGGTTGGTACAATTTTTTTAGAGGGAGAGAGCTATTTCTTCTTAGGCTCTCAAGGTTCAAATATAGTGTTTTGGGTGGCTAGAAGAAAAATTCTAATATTTGCTTCTAATCAAATTTATATAGATTATGAATTGCATGTTTAATATTTCTTATATGCTTCAAGAGTGGGCTTATTTTAAATAGAGGGCTAGACTATTATTTACTTTACCTAAATTTCGCTTATACCACTAAGTCTAAAAAAAAAAAAAAAAAAAAGCATTGGGCTAGTGCTCTAGCCCAAGTGTAGATCCATATGTGAGGATAGGGAGCTTCTATAGTGAGTGGGAAGTTATAAGGGGTGTTTTTGAGGGGTATGTAAGAGCCGTTGGATTTCATCCAACGGTGAGTTTTTAAAAGAGGGTGCATGTAGAATCGGGTTGAAATCTAACCCGTTAGAAACCCAACTTCAGTTGTTCCCCTCTTTCCCTCTCTGTGAAAAACTGAAGAACACAATCCTCTCTTTTTGAATGTAAAGCAAACCCACAATTAGAAGGATCCAAATCTCCCAAACCGTATAGTCACTCGATTGTCATTAGCTCGTTGGGAGGCCTGCGATCTATGGTAACCTGGGTATTACGAAGAATGTCTCTTACCTAGCTGTTGCCCTGTTTTGATTCTATGGCTCAAGTGAAAACCCCTTCTCTTTTTCATTCAGCTGACAAGATTCCAGATGAAAGCAAAGTAGCATATCTCTTTTTGTAGCTAGAAGCCGCAGCAGCAGTTGTTCCTCGATTTTGGTAGAGATGGAGTCTCAAATACCAAAGAGTCTTCTCTAATGTCCACCACATTCTTTCAAGCTGACTGACTTCAGAGCTCCCGATTGATTTTGAGAGGTAAGTTCACTTGCTGGATTGATTTTATTGGGTTTGGTTTATTTTTTGTGAGGGTGGGAAATTCGTCATTTGTGGCATCAATAATGCGTCATTTTTGGAATCAATAATGTGTCATTTCCTTATGAATATTCAATATACTTAGTTCATTGTTGTTGGTCGGGGTGGAAAATTATGAAATGTAGGTAAAAGAACCTAAACTTAGGCTTAATGACATTAGGAGTAAGCATTTGGAGAGGATATTGGGTGAAGTTCTGTAATTGGTGGTTTGAATTACATTTGTGTTCTTAGTTGAACATATTGGTTCTAATGTTATTTTTAACAGATTATTTCACAAGAGATGACGTAACTTATGAAATTTTGCTTGCGTTTTGTGTAATTGGAAGTTAGGCTATGCGTATTTTGTGTCAATTTGGGCAATGTTTTGTGTAAGTGGAATGCATTGATATGTTGTGATGCAGTAATGACTGATTAATGAATGAATAATTGCTATGCAGTACTATAGAAGTGGATCAATAATATAGTTAGATAAAATGTCTGGGGGCTCAGCCAGTGATGAATGTGCAACAGCTAATGGGAGGGTTTATATTCCTGAAGTAAGAAATGAGGAAACACCAGCAGTTGGGATGAAGTTTGACTCGCTTGACCTCGTTTACAATTTCTATAATAGATATGCATTCTTAGCTGGCTTTGGTATTCGACTTCATTCCAGCTTTTGGGGAAAAAATAAGAAAGAGATTTTGAGGAAAGAATTTGTATGTTGCAAACAAGGTGCATACAGGAGGGATGAAACTCGGGAGAGAAAAAGACAACGGGGAATAAGTAGATGCAATTGCAAAGCTAAGATTGTGGTTGTGAAGACAAATGGGAGCAAGAAGTATACCATATCTCTTTTTGCAGAGGGACACAATCATAAGATGACACCCTCAGAAAGAATGCATTTATTGAGATCACACCGTCATATTTCAGATTCTACAAAAGTACTCACAAAACAGTTGGGTTCAGTTAATATTCCCATTCATCAGAAGGTAAGTATTTTTGAGGTGCAATCCGGAGGAATGGATAAAATTGGTTTTATCAAAAAAGATATCTACAATCTTGAATGTAGTGTGAATGGGAAGCTGAGGAACCACGATGTTGAACTAGTGACCGAGTATTTTATGGCTGAACAGAAAAAAAAAATGAGGCTTTTTATTTCAAGATTGAGGGAGATGGGCATGACAGGTTTAGTCGATGTTTTTGGGCAGATGCAACTTCTAGACGGGCGTATGGGTTTTATGGAGATGTTGTTGTATTCGATACCACATTCAACACGAATCGATACGACTTGACATTTGCACCAATGTTGGGAGTTAATAACCATGGTCAGACAATTGTTTTAGCATGCGCATTTTTGAGTAAGGAAACGACTGAGTCGTTTGTTTGGATGTTTGAGGAGTTTAAGAAAGCCATGCCAGGTGGGGAACCTAAAACGATCATTACAGATCAAGATGCGGCAATGGCCATAGCGATTTCAATAGCCTTCCCGACTACATTTCATCGACTTTGCATATGGCACATCACATCAAAGTTCTCTGTTAAGTTACCACGTGACGCTTATAATGAGTATTGGCGTGAATTTCAGAAAGCCATATGGGATACTGACAATAAGGATGAGTTTGATGCAAAATGGAATATTGTGGTTACAAAGGCTGGTTTGACTGACCATCCATGGCTAAGTTCAATGTTTGATTTAAGGGAATCTTGGGTTCCAGCCTACGCACGACAATTTTTTGCCACTGGAATGTCAAGCAGCCAAAGAGCGGAAGGTTCTCATGGTTTTTTCAAGCAATACATATCAAGGAGAAATTCGTTGATGGATTTCATAATACGATTTGAGAGGGCACTTTCTCATCAACGTGAAAAAGAGTTAGTTGCTGATCACGTAGATGCATTTGAAGTGGCTCAATGTCTTCTACCGATGCCAATGAACAAACAAATGGCTACCTTGTACACAAGGACAATGTTTCAAAAGTTTGAGCAAGAACTAATAGAAAGTACAGCATGTTTCCTAGAGCTCAAAACAGAGGATGCTTGTAAAGTTGTCTTTAACGTGAGCGAAAGGAAAAATTGGGAAACAAGAGTGGCAGAAGTCGTATATGTCAAAGATTCTGACCACGCATCGTGTAGCTGCAAAAGATTTGAATTTGTTGGAATTATTTGCAAGCACATCCTAGCATTGTTCAGAAGGGACCAGATTGAATATATGCCCGAAAAATATATTTTGAAGAGGTGGAAGAAAACTGCGAAATGTGGATTGGTGTCGATGCAAATGGCAAAGAAATTAAAGACTGTGTAGATCCTGGCCTTCTAATAAAGCGGAGTACAATGTCTCGACT
>NC_047652.1:21101357-21210918 GCF_902201215.1 Prunus dulcis | reverse complement strand
CACTCACATACTCAGCTTCGGCTGTAGATAAAGCAATTGTGTTTTGCTTGATGGAAGCCCAAGAGAACATGCCTGAACCTAGTGTGAAGGCATATCCTGAGGTGCTCCTCATATCATCCTCCCTCCCAGCCCAGTCACTGTCACAGTACCCAATTAGAGTAGCTGTCTTCCCCTTTGCAAACTCAATTCCAAAATCCAATGTGCCTTGAATGTATCTCAGCTCCCTTTTAGCAGTTCCCATGTGTTTCTTTGAGGGATTGTGCATAAACCTAGCAAGCAAGCTAGATGCAAACATGACATCTGGTCTTGTGGCAGTCAGATAAAGGAGACTTCCTACAATCTGTCTGAATTCACTTTCATCTGCTGCTTCACTTTGATCTTCTCTACACAATTTCTCATTCACCACTAATGGGATTGCCACTGACTTGCATTCTCTCATTCCAAACTTCTCAAGAAGTTTCATAGCATATTTCTTTTGATGAATGAAAATATGCTTGTCAGTTTGTTCCACTCCCATGCCAAGAAAATGGGGCAACAGACCCAAGTCTGTCATCTCATAGTGTTGCATCATATCTTGTTTAAATTCTTCAAGCATTTTAGGACAGCTTCCAGTATATATAATGTCATCTACATAGAGTGAGACAATGATAATACCTGAGGTGTCACTTGTTTTGATATAGAGAGTAGCTTCACTTAAGCTTTTCTTGAAACCTGCAGTGTTGAAATAGGCATCTATTTCATCATACCAGGCCCTTGGGGCTTGCTTCAGTCCATATAGAGCCTTGTTCAACCTGAACACTTTGGTTTCCTTGCTCTCTTGAACATATCCTTGAGGTTGTTCAACATAAACTTCCTCCTTTAGAATGCCATTGAGAAAAGCAGACTTCACATTCAATTGAAATAGGTTCCATTCCTTTTGTGCTGCAAGGGCTATCAAAGTTCTGATGGTGTCAAGTCTTGCCACAGGGGCAAATGTCTCATTATAGTCGATTCCAGGCTTCTTTGAATAGCCTTTAGCCACAAGCCTAGCTTTATTCTTCTGCACAGTACCATCTAGGTTCAGTTTGACCTTGTAGACCCACTTAACACCTATTGCTGGTTTGTTAGATGGCCTGTCAACTAATTTCCAAGTATTGTTCTTCTCAATCATCTCCAATTCAGCCTCCATTGCACATCTCCATGATTCATCCAAATCTGCTTCTTCAAAGCTGTCAGGTTCTACAATGCACATGTTGCATTGTGCCATGATGTCATTAATACTCCTCCACTTGTGAGGTGTGTGATCAAGCCTTTGAGTCTCTTCAAGCATTTCTTCCCCTTGAGGTGCAATTTCTTCTTCCATCTGCATTTGAGTATCCAAGAACTGAGAGTGATCATCTAATACCCTCTGTTCAGTTTCTGCAGTATCTTGATTTCCATCTGGCATAGGTACTCCCACATCTGCATTGCTAGGATTCTCCCATTTCCATGAGGCTTCTTCATCAAAATAGACATCCCTAGACAAGATAATCTTTCTAGTCTTAGGATCATACAGTCTATAGCCTTTTTCACACAATCCATAGCCCACAAAAATGCATTTGTGACTATTTTCTTCCAACTTGTGTCTCAAAACAGAAGGAATAAGCACATGACATAGGCATCCAAACACTTTCAAGTGTGCAATACCTGGCTTTCTTCCTGTGTAGGCCTCAAATGGTGTCATTTTCTCAAGAGATTTAGAAGGACTCCTGTTGAGAAGGTAGACTGCTGTATGAACAGCTTCTGCCCAAAACTCATAAGGGAGACTCTTTTCATGTAGCATAGACTTTGCCATCTCAATCACTGTCCTGTTCTTCCTCTCAGCAACTCCATTTTGCTGAGGAGAATATGCCACTGTCAGCTGCCTTTGTATTCCAGCCTCACTGCAGTATGCAAGGAATTCATTTGACATGAATTCTCCACCTCTATCACTTCTAAGTGATTTCACTTTGTGTCCACTCTGCAATTCTGTCATTGCTTTGAATTTCTTGAAACATTCAAAAGCATTGGATTTATTTCTGAGAAAATAAACCCAAGCCATTCTTGTATAGTCATCAATGAATAGCAGAAAGTACCTATTCTTTGACATTGATGCTATCTGCATTGGACCACAGATGTCAGTATGAACTAATTCAAGTGGAAACTGAGCTCTCCAAGTAGATTCTGCAGGAAATGAGTCTCTATGCTGCTTTCCCAGCTTGCAGCCTTCACACACTGCTAAATCCTTCTCTAGACTAGGCAGTCCATGAACCATGTCTTGATTTGCTAGCATCTTGATGCTTTGATCATTAAGATGACCCAGCCTTTTATGCCAAGTCTGCAAACTGTGAGTCACACTTGCTCTCAACACCAACTGAGTAGCAGGTACCATTGTGAGAGAGAAACACCTATTGCTAGTCATTGGAACCTTAGCTATAGGATTTTGCAGTCACCAATCATCAAAAATTGTCACCATTCCCTTTCCAAATACTAAACAATACCCATGTTCCATCATCTGACCAACACTTAGCAAGTTCTCCTCCAAACTAGGCACCAACATCACTTCTTGAATGTGTTTTCTGCCTGTTTTGGTTTCTATCACAAGAGTACCTTTTCCTGCAACTTGAACTGTCTCTCCAGTCCCCATTTTCACCTTGGAAGTTACATCCCTTCGAATGTCTATCAGTAGCCTTTCATCTCCAGTCATATGGTTGCTACAACCACTGTCCACATACCAAGAGTTGCTCATTTTCACATCTGTCACAGCATTGCATGCATAAAACAATGTTCCAGTTTCTTCAACCTGATTGGCATAGTTCACCTTCTGCACAGATTGATTGTCATGGCAATTTCTAACCATGTGACCAAACTTTCCACATCCTCTGCATTTTGGTTTTCCTTCAAACCAGCACTTGCCATAGTGCAGTTTTTCACAGTGCTTGCAGGGTGTTTTAGTTCCATCATTTGATGCATTTGGTTTGGGATTTGAATTGGACTTGTTATTCCAATTCTTCCCATTTTCCTTCAAGTTCTTCTGAGACTTGTTACCTCCAGAAGAACTTCCATTCTTAGAGCTTTTACTCTCAATGTTCAGACTAGTGAAAGCCTTTTCTGTGGAATTTTCATTGTGCCTATCTAATCTGAGCTCAAAGTTCTTGAGAGATGCAACCACTTCTTGAATTTCAAGAGTGTCAAGATCCTTTGAATGCTCAATCACAGAACATATAGAATCATAAGATCTAGGCAAGCTAATAAGCAATTTCTGCACAACTCTTTCTCTAGGTAACTCTTCACCATAATTCTTCATTTGATTAATCAGATCAAACAGTTTAGCAGCATAAACAGAAAATGATTCACTATCCTTCATACAAGTGTATTCAAACTCTCTACGTAGGCCTTGTAGTTTCACACTTCTTACCTGTTTATCACCTCTAAACTCTTGCTTCAAGATATCCCATGCACCTTTTGAGGTTTCTTCATTCACTATTCTGGGAAAAATCTGGTCTGAGACTGCATTTTGGATCAGTCCAAGTGCACGAGCATCTTTCATCAAGGTCTCAGCCGTTACAGATTTCTCTTCTTCAGCAGCTTTAGATCCTTCTTCCTTTCCTTTCTCCTTCATTGGATCTGAAGCATCAAAGCCATTTTCAACCAAATCCCACAGTCCATGAGATTTCAGGATGGTCTTCAATCGAATGCTCCAAAACTCATAGTTTTCTCCATTGAATACTGGTGTACGAAGCTCAGAAGAGCTTGATCCTGCCATATTAGACATCAGACGCAGCTAGACAAGCTTCGTGAAGTTTTGAGTGAGCTCAATCGTCAGCTCAGCCAAGCACCAGCTCCTTCTTCACAGATTCACGCCCAAAAATCAATCAGAACCTGGCTCTGAGGCCATGTTATCATTCAGAGTGTTTCTCTGTATTTCAGATTTGGAAGAAGTAATCTAGAAGTATATTTTTGGTTAGAGAGAAAGAGGAAGAAATAGAAAATGTACTGTTCTATTGATTTCTACAGAGACTGCAGCTTACATAGTGTGACTGCTAGGAGAGAATTGTGATTCTCTCCTAACAGAATTACAGCTGTCATCCAGTAGGATGCTTACACTTGTCATTGCAAATCTAAGCTAGAGAATCCACCTAGACTATGATCTAATGGCTCTCATTACATCACTTAAGTAAGCTGACCAAAACAGAACAAAAATAGATAATAGCTTCTGCTCTAAGTAATCAGCTGCAGGATTATATTTCAACAGGTTCAAGTAGATAGATTCCAGCCCAGCAGGGTCCTTGATGACTTTGCCATAAAATGGTTTTAGCTGATCTGGTAACAATAATCCTCCATGTTTACAGAGGTGAGCCCATGATTTAAGAAACAGGGTTGAACTTTTTCCATCTAGGATTGCATGGTGCATGCATGTTCCGATTGAAAATCCACGGCTAGGAAAGAGGGTGATTTGCAAGGCCATTGCTGCGGCTTTTTCATGAGATATTGCCAACTTGGGCACGAGAGGATGGTATTTTATGGCTTCAACAAATTCATTGCAACTTGAAAGATGATCGAAATAATCAGCACGATGATCATCAGAGTAGTGGGCTATTGTGAGTGAAACGGCGTCGCCTTGGACGTAATTGAGAATGGGTTTGTGGGAAGTTCGAGGCCAAGTGAGGCTTCCTGCCAGAGATAGAAAGTGTTGGAGGGTGAGAGAGAGCGAGGCTTTGAGTTTTGGAAGTATGGAATCAAAGAAGAGTGGTGTTGGGTCAGAGGAAGGAGGCAATTCGTAGAAGAATATGCGTTGAAAAGGTGGAAATCTTAGCCAGAATAGGTCAAAGAAAGTTATCTCAGGAAGGAACCATGGTGTGGCTGGGGGCAATGGAACTTCTTGTGGTTCTGGAGCCGTGGTTCTGGACCCGATCACAAGTGGCACGGATCACGAAGTTCTGGCCAGCATAGCATGGTCAAAGGGTGCGATCAGTCGGTCTCACCCGACCCGACTCATTACGGCAGCCCCCCCTTTTTACACCGATATTCGAATACTTTTTTATAAATTAAATTAATTTTGAGTAATTTAAATTATCACTCATACTTTTTTTTTTAAATATAAAAACAAAAAACAAAGAGCCATTTTCTCAACACAAAAAAAAGAAAAAAGAAAAAAAGAAAAAAAAGAAAGAGACAAACAGCCATTGTAAACCAACACAACAAAATCCATAGGAGAACAATGGATTTTTTTTATTTTATACAATTGATATTTTATTTTAATTTAATTTAAATTACAGAAAAATAATTCGAACTCTACTGCAGAATTGGGAGCACATCAACTCTAACCGGCTACGCTCATATCTGAGGAGAAGAATGGATTTAAAAGGCTGGTTGCAAAGGTTTCACAGGTCTTTAGCAAGCAGAGCAGCAAAAGCATCCATATATTGTTTTTTCAAAACCAACCCAATCTCAACACCTCCACCACCATTCTTGCTATCTGATAAAGAGATCGGCCCCGATTTATCTATAGGCGCGACTTCTATTCTCTTTGGTCTTCCCCATCCAAAATCAGTATCATAAAGCTGAAACCGATTTGAGCCAACAATGGTAAGCACTTAACATCTGTGCTTTGCATATCAGGGTACAAAGTTGAAATCCAATTCTCTGCACCATTCAACAGCCCCTTATCCAAACCTTTTATGACTTCAGTGATTGCATTTACAGCCAAAACCAACCCATCTTCTCCTAATAGGCCTTTTCTCTCTGCAACTACTGCACGGCCCGCTAGGCAGTTCCCAAAATACTCGGTGGCAATATTTAACCAATTAGACCTAGTGATAGTTGGCAGTGCACTGTGCATATCCAACTAAATAATTTTCAAATCTTAGATTAAAAAAACCCTAGTTGTTAAGAGAGAAAAAGCTTCATACCTGGGAGTCTTCCCCTGATCCGGTCAGATCTTTGGTGTTCTTTGATTTTTGGTGAATCTACGTCGATCTACTCTACTTTTAACAGATTTATTTCGACATCGCATTTGCAGCAGTTAACAAATACAATTCAATTCCTCAATTCTGTCAATTTGCTTAATTAAAAAATGTTTTATTTTAAATAATCAAAATAAATAAATCAAAAATCAAAAGAAAATTATCTCTCTCTGCCTCTCTTCCTTACCCCACCCAGCCCGCCTCCTCCCACACACACACACACCCAACGCCCCCCACCACACCACCACCAACCCAGTCACCCGTTGAGATGTTGAGGTTAATTCTTGTTTTAATGGCTGCCAGCAAAGTGAGTGGTTGGTGATGTCCTTTCCCTTATCTTTTTCTTTGGGACCGAGCTGGTGGGTTCTAGCACGCGCATATCCAATTAATTAATTAATTAATCAGATTGCGAATCTCAGCTAATTTGTCATCGTTCATCACTTTCTTTTACGAGCACCGACTTTTAAATTTCAAAGTGGAACAATTAGTTCAACTATTTTAATTTTCCTTTTTTTCGATCAGATAGGGGGACAAATCTTAAAAAGAAAGAAAAATTAGGTATTGGAGATAAGTAAATTTATTAATTAGTATTTGAGATATTGGATATTTTTATTTGAATTTTAATACTTAAGAAAAAATTGTTATTTTGAGTTAAGTCAAAAAGGGACCTAAATTCGTTGCGCATGTCTAAATTACAAAGTTAAAATGTAATTTTACTTTTTTTGTTTAAAAACCTGACCAAAATTAGATCTCTCTCATCAATCTCTCTCTGCTGGAAGTTGAGGTTAACCTCACGGGAGTTTAGTTCCTCGACCTCGTCGACTCCACAGCCTCCTCATCTCTCTTCGGCCTCTCTTTGCAGGAGATCAAGATAAACAAGATGGCTGTAGGCAGAGTTTTTGTTCCTAACAAAACGTTGGTCTCCTCTCCCAAGTTTCCAACTGGTTGTTTTCCTCTCCCAAGTTCCCAACAAACAAGAAGGCGTGCTCTCCTCTCTTAGGTAACCAAGGTTCAACATTCCTTTTCCCAAATTGATTATTCTTTTATTTGCCCAAATTGATCATTTTTTTCTTTGCCCAAATTGTTTCTTCACTCATTACAACTTATTCTTTCCTTTGCCAAGGCCAAAATGTGTGCTCTCTCTGATCCTCTCCACTCCACGCCACCCCATCTCTCTCATATTACAAAGTACTTGGAATTTCAAGCCATGAAATGATTGCAAGAAGAAACAAAGCAAATCAGAAGGTGAATCCCTAATTTGTCAATGCTTTCCATATATAATTTGTTTTTAGTAGAAATTTTCATATATTATTTTTGTACTTATTTTACTAGAATTTTTTGCTAGTTGATGATTGTATTTTCTTGAGTTCTTGATTGCTGCTTGTTGATGATTGTACCTGCTTTATTATTTTTTTTATCTTCAATTTTCTTTTGTATGCAACATAGATGTAAGTGATGCCACTAAGGATGATTTTTATTTAATTTATGGATTTTAAAATTTTAAAATTTGTTATTTTACTTGTACATATAAGGCCTCATCAGTTTTCTTTGCACATATGAGAACTTTTGGTTTTTCTAGAAATTGCAGTATATTTTTCGATCTTCTTCTTCTATTGCATTGTTCATATTTTGATGTGAAGCTCAATTGTTCTGCTGCTGAGGTATGTTTTTTGAAGTTAATGAAAATTATGCAATTGTTTCATTAGTGGATATTCCTTTGCAACTGTCATTCAATGCTTGTTTTCATGAAGTTTTTGGGTTGTTGTTTTGTTAGTGTTGTAGTAGATTGATCAGAAATTGCAGGGCAGTTTCCTGTTCCATATTTCTATTTTAGAATAATTTTTGCAAGTCTATGGGAATATTATGATTGTTCATCGACTTAAATGTGCTTTGAACTTAGTTTTAGTACTTTAATTATGGCTTTGCCATTTGGTTTCTATGCAAACATGGGCAGATGTTTTGTCATAAAATGCATTATAGTTCCGTTTGTTGCAATTTTTGATAAGAAACTGCAGTGCAGTTTCCTGTTCCATATTTCGATTTTAGAATAATTTTTCCAAGTCTATGGGAATGTTACAATTGCTCATCTACTTATATGTGTTTTGAACTTAGTTTTAGTACTTTGATCATGGCTTTGCCTTTTGGTTTCTTTTCACTTTTTGGCATATTTTTTTTCATAAACTGCACTGAAGTTTCTGTTTGTTGCATTTTTTATTTATCAGAAACTGCAATGCAGTTTCCTATTCCATATTTTGATTTTAGAATAATTTTTCCAAGTCTATGGGAATGTTACAACTGCTCATCTACTTATATGTGTATTGAACTTAGTTTTTTCTTTGATCATGGCTTTGCCTTTTGGTTTCTTTTCATATTTAAGCAGAATTTTTTTTTTTCTTAAACTGCATTGCAATTTCTATTTGTTGCATTTTTTGATCAGAAACTGCACCATATTTCAATTTTATAATAATTTTTGCAAGTCTATGAGAATGTTACAGCTGTTCATAGATTTAAATGTGTTTTGAACTTAGTTTTAGTACTTTGATCATGGCTTTGCCTTTTGGTTTCTTTGCAAATTTGAGCAAATGTTGTCATAATCTGCGTTGCAGTTTCAGTTTGTTGCAATTTTTGATAAGAAACTACAGTGCAATTTCTTGTTCCCTATTTTGATTTTAGAATAATTTTTCCAAGTCTATGGGAATATTACAACTGCTCATCTACTTATATGTGTTTTGAACTTAGTTTTAGTACTTTGATCATGGCTTTGCCTTTTGGTTTCTTTTCACTTTTGGGCATATTTTTTTTCATAAACTATACTGAATTTCTGTTTGTTGCATTTTTTTTATCAGAAACTGCAATGCAGTTTCCTATTCCATATTTCAATTTTAGAATAATTTTTCCAGGTCTATGAGAATGCTAGAACTGCTCATCGACTTAAATGTGTTTTGAATTTAGTTTTAGTACTTTGATCATGGCTTTGCCTTTTGGTTTCTTTGCAAATTTGAGCAAATGTTGTCATAAACTGCGTTGCAATTTCCGTTTGTTGTAGTTTTTGATCAAAAACTGCAGTGCAATTTCCTGTTCCATTTCCGTTTGTTGCATCTTATTATAAGATTATATGACAATAGAAATATATAACAAATCTTTTCTTAGATTAGGCTGACCACATCATTGTTGTAATCAACAACCTCATCTTCCTCTTCTTCTTCTCCAGCTATTTTTTTGCTTTACCTTTCTTTGTTTTCTTCTTTTGTTTTGTGTTGGCCTTTTCTTTCTTTGGTTTGTTTGCCACGAAAATTTTCTTTTGTAATTCTTCTTTTACGAGGCCTTTTGATGGTCTTGTTTGTAGTTTTTGTTTTTGTTTTTGTTTTTGTTTTACTTTTTTAAAAAAAAAATTTTTTTTACAGTTTTTGCATGAATCTGTGTTGAAATATTTTTATTTTTTTAATCAATGATTGTTTATATAAATATTGTGTAATTGAATAGATATCACAAAAACAAGTTTGGTGTAGTGGTTTGTGAGTGAGGCTTCCTTCTTTGAGGGTCAAGGTTCAAATCCCTTTAATGACACAAATTCTTCTATTTTTTTGGGGTGAATAAAGGGCAATGGAGTTAGTCCCTGGTTGGTCGGAGATGGGCCGCGGCAGGTAGCGGTAGGCTGCTGCGGCTGGTCGGCGGTGGTGGCAGCTGGTCGGAAGTGGGTTGACCGGCTGTAGTGGCTGGCCGGTGGCGGCGGCGGTGGTGGCAGTTGGCCGGCGGTAGGTGGTGATGGTTGACCGGCGACGGTGGCAGCTAGCCGAAAGGAGGTTGTCCAGCGGCAGGTGGTGGTTGTTGGCCTTATGCTAATTTTGATTTTAAAGGAGTGGCATTGTGTGTAATTTTAAATTTTTTTATTTCCATTATTGTAAAATTAGTATTACTTTTTTGTCTTTGGCCTTATGCTAATTAGGTGAAATTGTATTCCTATCTTCCAAATTAGTAAACTATATAGTGTCTTAAAATGGAAGAGAATGTAGCCCACAATTTAGGGAATGGGACAAAGTTGATCACAAGTATAAAGGTCAGACGCACGCGGCATATGTCAAATATTTTGACAATTTCTATTGTTTAATATGCAAGACAATGAATTTCTAATCTAATTGTAGTTTTAATTACTCTTTTAAAGTGGTACATGGAGAGCAAAATTAAAACATATCCTGGCAGAGAAATTAGCAAGAGCTCAATCAAGCCTCTCTTTGATGCCGCCAACTCTGGTACTGTATCAGGTGAACTCGGCCCCTTTAAACCCCAAATTCTCCGGTGCGCAATCAGAGATGGCTTGTCGGAAAGCTAGCATTTACCTGATTGATCTAGGTGCTCCCCCTTCCTTTTCTTTACGATGGAGCAGCTCGTTGAATCTCAACTAATTTGTCATCATTCATCACTTTCTTTTACAAGCACCAATTTTTAAATTTCAAAGTGGAATAATTAGTTCAACTATTTTAATTTTCCTTTTCAACTTGTTTGGAAGAAATAGTAACCACATCCACAATTAGGGAGTAGGGCAAAATTGATCACAAGTAATATTATAATGGTCAGACGCATATGTCAAATTTGACAATTTCTGCTATTTAATATGCAAGGCATGAATTTCTAATTGTAGTTTAATTTGAAATGTAAAATAATTTTGATTTAAGATCAACACATAGGATTTTGAAGTGTACATACATCATTTTTTTTTTTTTTTTTTTTTTTTTTGGGGGTTAGATTGGGATGAAATAAAGCAGGGGGGAAGGGGGAGGGCCACAAACCACTGTGATAAGAAAAGAAAAAAATTGTGATAAGAAAAAAATTATATTGGATAGACGACTAATTAAATTGAATGTGGAAATGAGGAAACAATGCTCAACAATTTAGCTTTCAAAGGTTGGCAAGACCTTCGGCAAACAGAGTAGCAAAAACTTGCATGGAATTTTTTTCCAAAACCAAGACAACATCCACACCACCAGCACCATCCTTAGATTCAGACATTGACATGGCTCCTGTGCCTTCAATGGAAACGACCTCAACCTTGTTTGGCCTTCCCCATCCAAAATCAGTTTCATAAACCTCAAAGCGGGGTGAGCCAGCAACTGAAAGCACTTTCTCATCACCACCCACAGAGTACAAGGGCTTGATCCAATTCTCTGCCCCACTCAAAACGCCATCGTCCAAGCTTTTCACAGCCTCACAAATTGCTTTGACCGCCACGGTCAACCCATCTTCACCTAAAAGCGCTTTTGTTTCTGCAACCACCAAACGAATCACTAAGCAGTTCCCAAAGTAATTTGAAGAGATAGGAGGATCTAAGCGAGACCTGCAGTCCACGGTAAACCCCATATATGCTTTTCCGCCTTGTATTTCTTCTGCCTTCACTAAGCAAACCCAGGTGTAGGCACATGTTATGCAAAACGTGGACAAATATTTTTGAACCGATTGATATTCATGTTGTTGGTTCTTCTCTTTCACCAAAAGCCTCAGTGCTTCGATCTTTGGGCGTGTGAACACAAAGGTGCCTCGAATTGAATCTGGAGCTGGAGCTCTAAATTTAGAAGGCATCAAGCTTCTATTGTTGGAACGTCCGTCCATACTTAGAAATTCGTCGGAGTAAACCGCCTCTAGCCCGGCCAGGTCTCGGATGACCCTTCTGACAAAAAATGGCTTCAGCTGATCCGGTAACATTAAACTGGATGGATCATCATCAACATGTTTGCAAATGTGAGCCCATGATTTCATGAACATGGTTGAGGTCTTGCCGTCTAGGATTGCATGGTGAGTTGCAATGCCAATAGAGAATCCGCGGTTAGGAAATATAGTGACTTGCAAAGCCATGGCTGCGGCTTTTTCCTGCGAGAAAGCCAACTGGGGTATAAGAGGGTGGTATTCTTTGCTTTCAACATCAAGGTTGTTGGTTGAAATATGGTCGAAATGGTCGGCAGATTGGGCTGTGGCTATGGTAAGTGAAACGGCGTCGCCATGGACATAAGTGAGAATGGGCTTGGGGGAGTCTTGGGGCCATGTGAGGTTCCCTGCTAGTGGTAGGAATTGTTGGAGGGCGATAGAGAGCGAGGCTTTGAGTTTTGAAACGAGTGTGGTGGTGTCAAAGGAATTAGAAGAGATTTGATAGAAGAAAAGGCGTTGGACGGGTTCAAATCTGAGCCAGAGCAAATCAAACACGGTTAGAGGAAGGGCCTCAGGTGGTGATGTGGCTGAGCAAGCTGATGAGCTTGGTGGTGCAGCAATCTTGCAAACCTCAACCACTTTGACTGAGTTTAGCTCTGCCATTGGGGATGGATCATGGAAGCAAAGTTCAAACAAGGGTTTAATATAACTGATGGAGGGAGAAAAATGCCGGCCATTTGTTAACTTGTGTCAGTCCATATCGAATTGAAGAATGGGCAGATCTCATCATCAACCAACACTTTGTGTTCACAAGCACGATGATTAAATTCAAATACACATGTTACACTTCAAATATTATTTAATTGCCGACAATTGAATTTCCTTCATTCCATATCTTTGAACATAAATTAATTAATAATTCTTTTGGAAGGGACCACAAACCTGTATGTAACTTTTGACTTGAAGCCTGGAGCTTTAGGGAATCGGGCAAGTTTGGGCAGACAACGTGCATACCATGGAGATGAAGGTGATCACATGTTGTTACCAAAAAAAAATAAAAATAAAAAATAACGGTGATCAGATGCATATATATTAAATATTTTTTTTGACAATTATTTTATGTATGGGCACCCACACCCCTACGTCGCCATTCCCCTACCACTAGCAATTCCACCACAAATATCACATGTGATGGCACCACCACTATTATAAGACGATAAAAGTTAAATTACGTGTATTATTTTTTTTTGTCAAAACATTAAATTACGTGTTTAACTCTATTATAGTCAATAATGAATGTTACAAATTCTACAACATTAATTTTCATAAATTTTAATTTTATCCTTTATGAATTTCTTAGTATTTTTAAATTTTTTCATCCAAACACACCGAAGATGATTGAGTCAATTAAAGAAGTTAATTGATTGTAGCAATGATGAATTAAGGAAGTTAATTAATCACTCAAACATTGGATGTTCAAATTGGCATTTAACGATTTTCGAGCAATAATATATGTGTGTGCACGCCTACAACCTATAAATTTTTTAAAATCAACTTAGGGCTAGTTTGAGATTGCTGTCATTTTTTAAAAAATTGTTTCTATTGTGCTTTGAAAATAATTAGCTGTAAAATAAAGCAGCTCTATGTTTGGTAAGCAATATTTTTAAAGTGCTGTAACTACAAATTATATTGTTTTATAAGGAGACATTACTTCTGTGAATTATATTGTTGCTCATAATCATTTGACTGTGAATCCTGCATTACATATAGCTTCATGTCAAGCAAATATTTCTAAATAGGCATAAGCTATAAACAATCCTGATTCAATGAATACCATGTTCAAATGTGCCATGAAATTAGTACTTTGTAGCATGCTTGTAAAGGAAAAATTAGGTTGATATAATATCCATGTAGAATTGGAATCCTTAAAAAAAGAAAAAAAAAATTGTTACACCATTAAATTTTCTAGTTTTATAAATGAAAACACAAACTTGATTTTTAAACTAACAAATTGCATTACTTCGTTAGATTGAGGCAAATTTCCATGATCTTCGGTAGGTAACAATCTCATAGTTGGGTAGACCTATATAACAAATAATAAGAGAATTAAAAGGTCTTAAAAACATACATGATTACTCATATTTGTACTCATTGGTACACCAACTGGATTAAGAAAATTTAAAACTGAGTGGTTTATGAGGTGAGTTATATGGAGGGCCTATCTTGCTTAAGGTTACTAGTGGAATGTTGTATGCTCGTGGGACGATAAGGGTATCAAACACGATTAAGCTTTATGGTATGGTTCAAATGTACAAGACACCTTTCTAATATAAATTGTAAATCATGCCTTGATATTGCAAATAACAGAAACTCTAAATCGTCGTAATGGAGGGAGAGTTGTCTGTGCTTTGTATATATGGGAGTTGTTGATATGAACAGTACAAATTTTAATATCTAGAATTTTGTATCAGGCCTGGTCTCAAGTAGCCTGTTGGATTTGTGGTTCAACTCAAAAACCCATCAGGTCTCAAGTAGCCTGTTGGATTTGTATCAGGCCTGGTTTCCTACTCTCAACAGCCCTCTTAGTAGGTATTTGGGCTTTTAATTAGGACTGCTAAGCATTACTGATTATGCCCTATCTGTAAAATTAATTAGTTACTGGTCTCTAATTAAGAACATACACAATGGGCTCCTTAAACCACTTTATTAGACAAATTTTAAGGAGGAATTGGAAAAATACAACTCCAACCATGCTCCCTATTCACCTCCTAAAATAATGAGACCTTTAGAAGCTCCTAAATCTGAAGAGAGAGAAAGGACTCCTAGTAGCTCCTTATGATTTAATGCTGCTTTATTTAATGAGTATTTCAAACCTTTAATTAATGCTAACTATTTTTTATATTATTTTTTAATAGAGATGGACCAATTAAAAAAGAGTTATAGCATTTACGACTTCTTAAACTAGAGAGCATGATTGGAGTTTAAATTTTATAGAGAGCTCCTAAACTAACTTTTATATGTTTTTAGCTAAAATTTAACTAAAAAATAGAGAGCACGATTGTGGATGCTCTAGTGAACTCATTCGAATTGAAGGGGTACTCTTTTTTTCTTTTTTTTTTTTAGTTGGTTCGAATAGATGCTTTATTAAAAATAATAAGAATTATAAGAGTGTATAAAGGATAACATTGAAAACAATCAATATTATCCAAAATCCAAACATATGAATAAATACGTAATCGAAGGGATACTCTTACTCACTACAAAAGTACAAAAAATAGGAAATAGATGCCTTTTATTATGTAACACATTGTTGGAATGTCCCTAACACAAAAGAGTGTCATATTTGTACCTTCGTAAAAATTATTCTGTATTGTCAAATCAGGAAAGAAGTGAAGAAAAAATATATATAATTACACTCGAACCTTAAAGAAGTTAATCTTAATAACAGAGTAGGATTATTGGATATTATGGTTGTAACTAATACTCACATTTGGTCTCCCGTTATACTTTAGTGGTATAGCATTTAAGTATCGATGATTGATATACTCTTGTTAATATTAATTGTTGAATTAATATCTTAATTAATCATACATATATATGGACCGATTGGAATATTTGGATTAAGGAATATAGTTAGTGGGATGCGCATATAATTAACATATTCCTGGTAGATTAAGTATTGATTAGGGTTGAGGGTGATGAGTCGGGAGGTGACAGAAGACTTGTGTCTGGAATCCGGGGACCATTTATTGGGGCTAACGCTCTTTATATTGTGAAGCTCTCTCAGTAGAGGCAGTACTGTCTACTGTGCCCGACCTTGAGATGCCCGCCACTGCCTGTTTGATTAGGGCTCTTTCCACACACACAGACGAAAACCCTAAACTTTTCTGTCCCGTCTCTTTCTTCCCCTGCAAAAGAAGAAGCAGTGCCTCTCTCTGTTTAATTTTCTCCTCTCAACAGAAACTCTTCAGCTGAGAATTCAGAACTAGTTGTACATATATGGACAAAACTTTAAAAGGTTACTACTTTCTTGTTAGTTAGTGTTCTCAGTTTTACTTTCGGGAATATGTAATTAATTAGGGTTTCTAGCCAGTTCAATTTATATTGTCCTGCTTGCTTTTCCTAGGTCACTTTCTGATGGACTGCTGCAACTAGGGTTTTGAAGTTCTGATATATATATATATATATATATATATGCACATATATCACATGTAGTGTAGGAAACTAATAATAATTCATAATAAAGGAAAAGGATGAATGATGGAGATCATTAAATCCAGTGGTTGAATTGGGGGTTTTGAAAAGAGAAATGAATAATGAATTTAATTTGATTATATTACGGCTGGTATAGAGTGTGTCAGCTGCAAGGTCCTCAAATCTTGAATTACTCCGTGCATATCTCTCTGCAAGAAAAAAGTTGTGTGGTCCTATTCCTTCTTCTCATTACTCACTCAGTGGGTCTTTTAAAAGCAAATGCATGCATTGGTCCCTCACCAATAAGGTAGCTTCTCACTGTCTTAAGTACCTTATCATACACATGTTAATGCTTAACACCATATACACCACAACTTTTTGTAGCCTATGCTATATATCTTTCTAATTTAATCCAAACTTAATCTTCTTAACCCATATGAAATCTTCTTGTCCATTTGCTCCTCTCTCACTAATCTACTCACTTAATTATGCCATATTTGATTATGTATGATAGGGAATACTCACGCAACATAACATATAATTAGACTGTTCGACATGTGATATATGCTATCGACCGATAAAATTGGACCACACATATTATTTGGATATGGGAAGAAATCTTCAATCTAGTAAGGGTTTGCCCAAATGAACATGTCCATCTTTCTTAGTCCCATAGGCGTGCATGTGAAAGGGATATATCTAAGCCTTTAGTTACTTGAAGATAAAGCTCGACTCCCCACTTTCGAATGTGCAGCATGGTCCCCAATTGAATTTTCTAATTTTGATTTCAATGTGTAATACTCTCTATGTGTCGCCTAAAAACGTGTCATATATATATATATATATATATATATATATATATATAACGTGGTTTTAGCATCTAGCTAGAGAATTTTATATTACTCCAAATTAATAATCGTTACTTTGTCACAATGATTGATTACTTAACATTATGCATGCGTGACGAGAAAATGATGAGATATCGACTAGTAGCTAGATGCACCCACATTTCATTCGAGTTGAGGGCTAGTGTGCCACGTGGCACTGTATGCGCCACTGCTTTATCTTTCCTTAGAGCAAGGTCGGTGGAATTCCGGCGCCCTCCTTTTTTGTTCTTCTTCTTCTCCGGGGCTCTCTCTCTCTCTCTCTCTCTCTCTCTCTCTCTCTCTCTCTCTACTTCTTCTTCAACAAGTTTTTATTCTCATTCTCCACACAGCTGTAGAATATTTGAGTCTTCAACGTTGTAGGCGGCCGCCTGGTTGAGTTATTAGTTGTGCGCTCTACCAAATTTACAAGGCAATTTATAGCTTGAACGAGACAGTCAGAGATAGAGCAAATCAAAACCACTGCGTCTTTCTTGGTCATCTGTCTAGTGCTCAAGCACCAAAAAGTGGTCTGCAAAACAAGAAGCAGAAAATGTTTACTTTCATGTAAGTTGGGTAAATTTTACTTTCATAATTATATATATATAAACATCACATACCTAGCTGCATATATTTGTCACTTGATAATTACCCAATTCGATTAATTTGTGAGATATTAATGTTACTTTCTTTGGGAGAAGTTGAATAAACATTTCCATGGCTTATGGATCTATTCTTCTCTTAAGCTTCTTTGGATTTCGTAGATGAAACAATTCTACACTTTTTTTTTAATTTTTTTTCTTTGGCGATTCATGGTGAAGCAGATTATGATCAGAACATGTACTTGGAGAAGAGGAGAAGCATATCATGAAGCAAAGTTGATAAGAGAGAGAGAATAGAAATCTCATCAGTCAAATTATCTTGACCTGAAAAGATGAAATCTTCTTCTAGTTGACCAATGACGAGAGAGTACATAAGATGATTAAGAGTCACAATGGAGCAGATTTACAAGAAGCAGCAGGCAATTCAAGCCGTGATGATCAAGCCAATAAATTCTCAACAAAAGCTAATGATTTGTCGCGTCCATCGACACCATGGCTAAGGTTGAAGGATCCAAGGATTGTGCGTGTGTCAAGAGCTTTTGGAGGAAAGGACAGGCACAGCAAGGTTTGCACCGTAAAAGGGCTTCGAGATCGGCGGGTGAGGCTTTCTGTACCCACTGCTATACAGTTGTATGACCTTCAAGAAAGGCTTGGTCTTAACCAGCCTAGCAAAGTTGTCGATTGGTTGCTTGACGCTGCGAAGCACGAAATTGATGAACTTCCTCCGCTGCCGCTGCCACCATCTGGGAATTTCGGCCTAAATCACCCATCATTAGTCCTCACTTCATCTCATGGTGTCCAAACCCATGCTCATGCCCAATTATCTCATGATAATGGAGAAGGTCCTAGTGATGGAATTGCACCGGCCAGATCACATTCTTGGAGCACAAATTCGGATGCTATTTGGAGAGGGAAATCAAAAGAAATTGCAATTGACACAACAAATGAGGAGGAAGAAGAAAATCAGAAAGATATAAGCACTGGATCAGACCAAAAGGAAGAAGGAAATGTTGATGGTAATTCATCATCAAACAACTTCTTAACCAGAATTAGCACCAATCATCCATTCTTTCCAGGTCTTGTCAATAATGCCATGCCTTATGCTTACCATAATTGGGATCATAATCAGCCTTCAAATTTCCCACTATCTCAATTAGGAAGCCATGGATTCCCATCCCAAACTGCAGATCTCCACAACTTCATTAACGTCGTCTCGTTGCCCTCCACATTGTCTTTATCTACAACACAATCTTATTTCCCTTCACATAATGCTGCGGCTGCAGCAGAGATCGATCCGAGACAATTCAACCACATGCATATGTTAAGCTCAAGCAGTACTTCTCAGAACCTCTTGCCAAATTCTCTTTCACCAACTCTATACCCTAATAGCCAGACCCTGAGAGCACCCCATTTGAGCATGATGACTAAGCTTGTGCGTTCTTCAAACAACACTACTGGAAGTGATCATCATCAGCCAAATACAGACCAGGAGTCTCCTTCTAGATGATGCACATGATGCAATCAATTCCAAGAGTCGTGAAAAGCTAGCTTTCCTTTTATAAGAAACAAAGCATATGGCTCAGATTCTTTTGAAATTGGGAGCTAGGCTAGCTATAGCTAGGGAGCGCAGGCAAAGGTACAGGAACACATCCTACGATGCTTGTCGGATTTCAGTCAGTCTTCTTAATGTTCATTTCAGATTAAAGATATATGTTTTGATTTCCTACTTAATTTTGCTTTATAATGTTATATGACATTCAAATCTGCAATTAAATTGTATTTTAAAAAAAAAAAAAAGGGGTTTCGGCCATAAATTCGAAGCATTGGTTGCTATATATATATGAATGTAATTTGGTATGGTGAGACGCTACCCTTCTGTTCATAACTCATTTTCAGTAGATTATTGTATTTAAATCTCTCTGCGTGCTATGTTCATTGAAGTGAGAATTAAAAAAGTTAAAGTTTGGGATTATTATCTTCTTTTTCTATGTTCGGGGATGATTATTAAACACTCGTGAGATTATATGATGCATTGTTCTATCTAGCTAGCAGCTGCAAACAAAGATTTAAAACCCTAGAAATAATGAGAGCAACAAAGAGAAACAAATTGTTTTCTTTTTCTTTCCGCTAGCTAGATATCACGCAAACATGAAATTAAAGGATGGAGTCTGGATGCAATGAATAGGATGTACGTCAGAGTTGAAGCTTCTTCTGATGGAGAAGAAAGTAAAGGGAAGAAGAGAGGCACAGGCTTTAATTAATTAACGACCTAGAGTGAGACGTATGAGAGAGATGTTTGAGAACAGTACTGTCAACATCACGTACACAAGATCCAACAGCATCAATATTACATAAGTATATATGGAAGGAATCTCACGCTGGTTTGATTATGTAGAGGGAAAAAAGAAAAAAGAAAAAAGAAAAAGAAGAACTTATGTACAATTGCTTTGTCGGTATAAGGGTTTTGAGAGTTTGTTGTCTTCTCATCTGTGTTGTGTCCAATGGATGCCTGCTTCTGTATACCTTAGGACTTGGAGAATTCGTTTGTAGTTATCTGCAGGGAATAGGTCCTTGATGAATTAAGGAATAGTAAAGATCATTAACTAAAATAATTCATTAGAATCAGAATAGTTTGAATCTGATATAGTTTATTCTAATTTGTGGCCTTGAAACTGAGCAATGCATTTTAAGCTACAATAAGGCCAAGATGATTGAACAGCAGTGGTACTATAGTAAGTACTGCAAGTGTTGTCTGCTGAATTTGTTTTACATATACATGCATAGATATATATACATCACTTTACAGGGAACCGCAGGAAGTTGTTGCATGCAGTTGGGGCAATAATAATCGAGCAAAGAGAAAGAGGGGAAATCCTCATCATATTTCTGCCAAAGTAACTTACTATCTGCACTGCAGATGTTATACTATTGCTAGTTGACATATGCATGGGGCATGTATATATATATATAGTGACAGTGAATTCGAAAAATCCCTAATCCAAAATCCAAACACACGCGCACCCAAGTTTTCAAATTCTACCCTATAGTATATATATTGGATAGCAATTGCTCCCCGAGGAAAAGTTTTCGAGTAGCATCCGTGTAGTGTGTGTGAATTTAGTATGTTATCGCCCGCCTCAATAGGAAAGGTCCTCCAGTTTTTTACATATTTGTCCCCTTAAAAGAAAGTTGTAGTTTTGTTTTGGATTTTTTTTCCCTCAAGTGAGGACCATTTTGATTTATTTGAACATTTCACTATAAGGGAATTTTGATATAGCTTATGATGGAACCAACAATTAATATTAATATAGACTTAATTTTGTCTAATAATATTATTAAAAAAATTTGTTGAAATTGTCTAAAAATATCAGTTGTATACATGAATGGCACGCTCGACTTGACCAACACAATGTTACTAGTTACAAGCCATATATTGCTCCACGCAGAATATTACTTCACACAAAAGTTGTGTTAAAGTCAATCGTTCATGTGCAGGAGAGTATTCAATCAACAATTGAAATCGCACACATACACTTATCATAACTCCTGCAAATAATCACACCTTAACATCACATGGTAAGAAGCTGGTGAATGTGTCATGGTAGATATCATTGCTGTTATCTTGAAACCATTAGGCTATAACGAAACCATTTATTTAGTAAAACGTGAGAGAGGCTTCCAAAATGTGCAAGTCCAATTCATATACGAATGGAAGATTAGACCCGATGTACTACTTGTCGTGAAGTTCTTGGGTACTAATATCACTAAAAACGACAAGTCGTGCAACTTAGGTAGGCACCACCACCAGACCAATGCCATGCGGGACAGGTGTCAACCAAGAGCAACGGTTTTCAAGTCTCTCTTCTATTCTATTCCCTTCTTCCCGTTCGTAGGTTGTTACAAACGATCATTTCCTTTCCTACAACTCCAGCTCCCAACTCCCAACTCCCGTTCAACTCAAACCTTGTCCCTCTCGCTCGCTATCTCTCTCTCTCGATCCAGAGGTTTTTCTAGGGTTTAAGCCCAATCCAAACTCAAATCTTTTCTTCTCCATCGTTTCTTTTCTAGAAACGGTTTCTTCGCTCGTTTTCAATTCGGAGAGAATGGCGTTTCGAGCGCCACTGCATCTCTGAGCTCGACCTCTACTTGGCCAATGCGTCTCAATTAGATTGCAAAGCCCCAGACTTCGCCGGTAAGCCTCCATCCCAAAGTTTCTTTCTTTATAATTCCCGTCTTCTTTCTTTTTTATCGGTTCAATTGGTTGATTCAGTTCCAAGTGATAATTTTTAGGGTTTGATTTGTTCTTCCAGTTTGGTCGCCGAGAAAACTCAGAAAAATTTAACTTTCGATGTATGTTTGTAGTTTTTTTTTTTTTGGGTGCGCCCTTTTATAATTTATAACGGCTAAGCAGTTCCATTCGTTAATTGTATGCTCCCTTTACTGAGACAAGGTTTCTAAAAGAAAGAACAAATCAAATCTTTGTAGCGAACCCAACTAGCTCAGTAAAGTTCCATTTCCAATTTTCGTTATTTTCTTTTTAGGTTGTTTTGGCTGTGTACGGATATGAGTTTTAATCTTATGTTGGTTTTTCTTGCATTTTCTTAGGAAAGAAACAGGGGCATAAGTGAGTGGTTGATGAAGCTTTGTGGGTAAATAATTTGGGGTTTGCGGGGTTTTCACCTAGAATGTTGGTTTTAAATATACCACGTCGGGTGGCCTGATATGAGGGGTTGAATATGAGCGATGGAGGTGGGGAGAGTGGAAGAGAACATGAACAACACAATAGAACACAGAGAAAATCGAGCGGTGATGATTTTGCCCGAGCTATTGCCAAGATTGCAGTAGCACAAGTATGTGAAATAGTGGGGTTTCAGACTTACCAGTTGTCTGCTCTTGAAACATTGTCGGATGTTGCTGTTCACTACATTCACAACATTGGAAAGACGGCACATTTCTATGCCAATTTATCTGGCAGAATGGATTGTAATGTTTTTGATATCATTCAAGGGTTGGAAGATTTGGGCTTGGCGCAGGGGTTTGCAGGTGCTTCAGATGTTGATCATTGTCTTGCAAGTTCAGGGACGGTTAGGGAAATTGCTCAGTATGTTGGTGAAACTGAGCATATTCCATTTTCCTACTCTATTCCTCAATTCCCAGTTGTTAAGGACCGGAAGCTCACTCCAAGTTTTTTGCAAAGTGGGGTAGAGACACTTGGAGAGCATATACCTATTTGGTTGCCTGCATTTCCTGAACCCCATACATATGTTCAATCACCAATATCCAATGAGAGAGCTAGAGAACTTCACACTGATATGATTGAGCAGAAAAAAAAACAGAGAAATGTGGAGCGGTCTCTATTCAATTTGCAGCGGAGGCTGGTATGCAATGGGTTGGAGGGACCATCTATTGACCCTGGAGATGCTGATAAGGCAAAACAAGCAAGAGAAAGTAACCCTTTTCTTGCTGCTCCTTTGCAATATGGGGAGACAGAAGTATCTCATGTTGCTCTTCCAGCTAAACTTTCAAGTGAAGCAACAGTAGAAAAACTTGTTGCTGAGAACCGTGTCGCAGAGAAGTGTTCTTCAGTGTTGGAGACCTTTGCTCCGGCTATTGAAGCAATGAAGAGCAGCTCATGTGAATCACAGGAGGAACATAAAGAGATTCTTTTGAGCAGGAGACCAACTGTTCAATTTAAGATTGGAATTGCAAAGACGTCCTTTAGTACTATGTTACATTCAAGCCCACATAACAAGGGTTTTCAGAAAAACTATCCCTGGTTTGGAAGAGAAAATGAGAAGGATGAAAAGAAAAGGAGGGCTGAGAAAATTCTGAAGAATTCCATGGAAAACTCACAGGAGCTTGCTCAGTTGTAAATTAGGTTGTTTTTTATTAGAATTTGTACACTTGTTTAGGAGACTGGCAATGGAAGCTGGCTCGCATAGCGTTGTCTGCATATGGGCATTATAGAATGGATATTACAAAGTTCTGGAGGGAATTTTCCTACTTTAACAAGTTTCTGAGGTATGTTAGTGCCAGTTGGTGTGATAGACCCAGTTAATGATTCTTTCTAATTGAAATTCTTTTCTCCCTTTTTTGTTTGTTATTTTATGATATTTGTCTGAATGAGTGCACAAATATTACTCCTAACCGTTTGTGTACTTTGTTGCTTTATATATGCGTCTCCAAAAAAGGTCAAAATCTATGTTTGGTGTAATATTTTGGTTCATTTACTCAGTATCCTATGGGTAGAGTAATGAACGGTTAAATGTCTTTTCCTTTCTGAATAAATCATGCATGAGAAATTTGGAAGGGAAAGATGCATACACTATGATTGTATGTTTACATGTGTGTCATTGGCCTCTATCAAAGATTTACATGTTTGAGAATAGCTGAATTTCTACCCAATAGTTATTATGACTTTACAGAAGATAAAATAAAATCCACCTCCCCTCCTTTTTTCCTAATAAAATCTGGAAGAAAAAAAATTAGAAAAAGAAAAAGACTATGAGGGAATCAGTAAGGTTGCATAAGAATTATTTATTAAAGAAAATCAATGCTATCAGATCCCCTTCTTGGCAAGCTTGCAGTGCCTACCAGACCAACCATGCAGCTCAAGCTTCATCACCACTCACAACTTCAGTCAGAGTCTTTAGAGATCAACCACTTGACATCCAACATCAAACCTGGAATTTAACCATCAGAGTCAGTCCAGTGCCTTGATTGATGCATGAAATCTTCCCACAAGGTGTTTCACAAACTGTCATCCTCCATTTGAGTTTTTGAATCCACGCTACCAAAGCCCCCTCTCAGAAAACAGTTGCCTGCAATGCCCACCAGACCAACCATGCAGGCCAACTGCATCATCACTCACAATTTCAGTTATCAAATCCTTAAATATCAACCGCTCAACATCCAACACTACACCTGGAATTTCACTGTCACACTCTGTCCAATTCTTTGCCTGATCCATGAAATCTTCCAACAAGATGTTTCTCAAACTATCATCCTCGTCATCTAGGCTGCCATTCAAATTGTTTCTTTGTAGCTGATCAACCTCTGAACATAATTCTCTGAAAAGCTGCTGGCCTCTTGGTTTCCCTTCTGCAAGCTTGTGTGATGAGAACCACTGCTTGAAAGAGTCTTTCACCACTAGTTTTTGAATTAGAAATTCATTAACCACATCAAATACTAGTTTTCTTTGAATTTTATCGTCAGGTTTGGATTGGAGAATCGCTTTGCATATTTCTCCATCATCAAAAGGCTTTGTATCTGTCCTGATTTCTTCCAGTGCAAGGAACAAATGAGGGTTGATCAGGTGGTCAAATGTGTCGAGCTCAATGGTTGTCCAGGCAGATTTAAGATACCTTAGAATACCTGATGCCAGCAATATATCTGAAATGTACATGTGGTCTGGATTTGTGCTGTCACAGAGAGGACCAAGGATGGACTCCCCATGTGTGCTGCTCATGCGTCCATGATTCTGAATCAGGTGCTTCAGGTTCTCTAACATTGGATGATCAATTTTGACCCCAGGACTGGGCATCGTGTTGTGTGATAACAGAGCTATGTCCATGGGGTCATACTCCACTACATCAAGATTTTGTGCTTCATCGTCTGTAGCATGAAATTTGAGGAAATTTAATTTAAAGGAGTCTTGCATGTTTTATACTATACATAAGGTCTCAATTGCACAAGAACTTTACCTTTAAAGGAATTTGATATCTTCTTCACTGGAGATGGCGAGTCATCCCGGTAGAATGTAGAATCAAGAACAGAGACAGGACTTGGTTGTTCAGAGGAAGCTTTCCCAGGTTCTCCCATTGACCTATCATCACTCAACCCCACTGCTGGGCTCTGTGAAGTAAAAAGAAACCTGTCAACCCAGATCTGCAAATAACTACAGGTATGAATGAGAACCGGGACACCCTTACCTTTTGTTTTTGGCTATGCTGGTTGAAATGCATGTGTTTTGTACTATCTGATTGATGAATGATTGTGACTTCTGTGTCTGTATGTGAGGCCCAGCTGATGTTACTCTCAGATTGCTGAGAAGTGGCATCATCTCGATGACTCATATCTCTCGTGTTGGTGCTAGTCTCCCTCAATTGCGCATTACTTTGACGCAAGCTGGGAGACTTTTGCTCAAGTTTTTTACCTGGGGGGTTTGCTTCAAATGACTGCCTAGTGTGTTCCCTTCTGGTCATGCTTGAATTTGATGATGGAGTGCTTGGAGGAGATTGCTTCTCCAATCCAAGTCTTCTCTGTTGCAGTCTTGGGCTTGTGATTCCTGAACTCCTACTTGAGCTGGTGGGGATCGCTTCCCTCATATTTTGGGACACCTTTGGTTTCTGTAGGGGTTTCACAGTTCTTGTGTTAGAATTATTATCAGTGGAACGAAGGCGTCGATTGAAAGGATCTTTGATATGATTGGTCTTTGGAGTCAGATCTTTGGCTGGTTTTTTGTCAACCAATCCTTTTCCATTATCACCAGGGTCGCTAGTTCGAAGCCTCCGAAGACCTAATGTGTCGTCCATGGAATTCACTGTGGAAGCAGAGCTGTGGGTTTTCTCAATGAGTTTAGCTGGTTTCTTGATGATCGGTGACTTATGACTCTTTGGAGATTCGGAACCCTTGGCTTTGGCAGGAACTGACATGTTGCTTTGTAGATTTCTCTGGCTTGCTGATTCTCCGCTGTCAGAAAAAATGTTTTTGTGGCATATTTGAGATGCAACATTTGAAGCTTGATCCTTTCTGTCATCTAACATTTCTTTAGTTTTCTGCATTGCTTCAAGTATTTGCTTCAGAGCTCTGAGATCCTTTCCTGATTTTTTAAACTCAAGATTTGCTAGCCTTTTCTCCATTTCACCATATACTGAAGATGCTGATTTTGGGGTTTTTATAGGTTCTTCTTGATACTTGGAAGCTGATCGCTGAGAACCTTTGCTTCCATGGGGCTGCCTCCAAGGAGCTGTTTCTATTGGAAACTTAGAATTTGAGGCCGGCTTCATGACTGAATCAGTACTTCTCCTCTTGGGGGAGGTGAAGTCTTTCTGTGTTTTCCCAAGGAATACCCCAGACAAAAGATCTGGCTTGTTTTCGTTGGTTGCTCTTGAAGATCTGGAGAAGGGGTCTGATCTATCAGATATGCAGGTATTAATCAACCTTAATGGACTAACAGTGGTTGACACTGAATCTGACAGATCCAGTCCCATCAACTTTGCAACAACATTAGATGGTCTGTTAGAACTTCCAGGTTCAAGCTGCAGGTCAAGCACTTTATTGCAGTTCCCATCCTCCCTCAGCAGATCCTTGCAGAAGTAGTTTGATTTTATTTCTGGATTACAACCCCTCCTTATGGAACGTTCTTTGCTGTCCAAAGAAAGCCTTGGGAGTTCTTTCAGTTTTATGGTGGATTTTGATGTATCTCGTGTTTCTCTTCCATCATAAGAGAACCTCCTAGCATCTTTTGGTACCAAGCGCATGCAACCATCCTTCTCTTCATTGGAACTCCAAGGTGCTTGCCGAAGCTTAGCAGGAGCTTGAAATGAGTCATTAACGCCAGAAACCCTTGGCCTTACAAATTTTGGCTGTGATGAAGGCCTGGGAGAGTCTATGTATTTCAATGTATGACCAACTCCATCTTTACCGGCAGGTTTAACTGAAATGCCTCGGGCTTCTCTGTAGGTCGAGTCTTTGACAAGATCTTGCATATCAAAGGATTGCCGGCGCAGGTGCATTGAAGCATTTGGTTGGTTCATGGATAGGTCCCGAGTGTGTTCCTCATTTGAAATGGTTTGGCTGGACAAAGATGGTTCTTGCTCAGCTGCTTTGTTATATTCAGGGGATGAGATGCTAGATGAACAAGAAGAAGAAGAAACAGTAGTTCTTGATGATGCTGTGGAGTTTCTGTGTTTCTCTTTCACCACCTTTTTTCGATTTTTATCCTGCAATTGCAAATTGCATATAATGAATCCTTCTCTCTCAATCTGATCAAAAGATCAAGGCTTCTATTTAAAAGTTAAATCCACTAATGTGATTAAGTGCTGAATTCTTACTGTAGCTTTCTGAAATGTGTTCTTGGACTCTACTGCGTGGTTGCCATTCTCACCTGGAAAAAAAAAATATATATATATATATATATATATTATACATGTTGGTCGTTGAGAGAATGGCATGAAAAACACAAGCAAATATGATTAACAGTTCATAAATTATGAATTAAGAAACCATAAACACTAATAAAATATGCATACGTCTTATTTAACAATTTGCAGATGGTTGTGTAAAAATATTGCTGAAAACTGATCAAATTCGAAACTCTTACAAGTTCTGAGCTAAATTTTGCAAAAATCCAACTTCTCATTACAAACCAATGGTTTTTGAGGAACCAGTTTATTAAACTTCTTTGAGCTATATATGCTGAACTTGTAAAAATGGCAGAGGGAATAAATACCTGGAGGAAGTCTCTTGTGGCTGTTGCCATTGACACGCCGGCCGGCGAGGAAATGGTGGCGATCAAAGAGCTGAAAAATTCCACTCATGCACCCAATTTGCTTATGGAAATCTGGGCTTTCATCTGTTAGAGAGTGCAAAATCTTTGCAGACATCTTCACTTCACCTGTTCTTCCTCAGTTTCACAATCTAACAGCTGACAAGCTTTGAGTTTCCATTTCTGTAATTCCAGGTAGCCAAAGGTTTGTAAATAATTGGGTTTGAAGAATGTTAGAAGACTCAAAAACCATATAGTTTCAAAAACAATGAGGAGTTTTATGTCTAGCCAGAAAGAACAGAGCTTGTCTGAGTTTTTTTTCCTTCTCAAGTCACTATTCTTGTAGCTAGTTAAAAGACTTTAAAGGACTGCATTGAGGTTTCTCTATATTAATAATCTCCTGGCAGAAAAAAAAAATAGAAATTGAGAAAAAAATTAAGTTTCTTCAAGAATTACTTGTTTATTTTGGATCTCCTCAAAAGTTTTTTCGTCTAGAACAACAAAAGAGAATGAGAGGACAAGAAATAAGAAAAAACATACTAGTTGCCCAGAATAAGTCCCATACCTTACGGTGTATATATAAAAAAATAAATTGTTTTTGGGTTTCAGAAGAAGGCAGACAATATCTCCCTGCAAAACCAAAAGGAACAAAAGAGACATATGGGAAGGGCCCCAACACTCAACAGTCACCACCAGCCCCACCTTCTAAGGAGTAAAGTAGGACTGCCAAAATACAACTGCACCAGAGGGTTAAGTTCTGCAGACCCAAGAAGAAATGTCTTTTTTTTCCCCTGTTCTTTTTCTTTCTTTTGGGTTTTCTCACTCTCACAGCAGAAAAGAATACTTTGTCCTTTGGCTCCCTCTAGGAAAGGCAAGCACATAAGAAGGTTTGTGGTGTATTTATTTTGTATGCAGTGCTCAATACCAGATTGGCAAAGAATGAGAATTGGTGATAACCTTTTATATTATAATTGCATATGAGAGAGAAGGAGTTTTAGTAGCTAAGATTATTGCATTTTTCAAAATCTATAATTTAGAAAGCAGCTGAAGTGAAGAAAGATGAAATTGTATCAGACATATTATATCAGAGTTGGGATCCCAACACTCTTAATTAATCCCGTAATGTGGTCTTCCTCTATTAAAAACAATTAGAAAACCATAAGTTTTGAAAAAGAAACAAGTGTCATATATAAAATTCCCAAAGAGAATTAGAGGCTGAGAAGATGAGGAAGAAAGAGAGGTGGAGAGAGGTGGAGAGATGTGAATGGGTTGGTGGGTCAGATCACAGATGTGGTTTGTTCATATGTTTCTCTACATTTCCATGTGGACAAAATTATGGGTGGGTCTGGAGGCAGGCAGGCCTCTCTCTTTACATGAGCATGTGGATTTGTCAGAGGGTGGAAGAAATAAGAAAGTGGATTTGTGTACTGGCAACCTTTCTTCGCACAGCCTATAAAGCCTTTCCTCCAACCATCCTAGCCAAATTACTAACCTACCCTCCTCTAGATAATCTGACTTCTCCGATAGGAGATATTCTTTCTTCGTGCAAATCACCGCATGTGTAAAAATAATTCATCAAAAATATAAAAAGAAAAACTTCTGCACGCATATGTCAATGTAAAACTCTTCCTTACGAATGAAGGAATGGAGTATTTTTCTTCTTTCAAAGGCGACTTATAAACATTAAACAACTACACAAGAATCATTTTCTTTGCTTTGTTTCTATATGATTGTGGTAAATTTTGAGTCTTTCAAATTACTACTAAATTTAAGCTGAAGATTGGTCCAATATTTTGTTACAAGTTAAATAATTTCTTTGATGTACAGCAGCAGGACACAGAATATTGCAGATCCTGAAGTCGTTTGGACCACCATAG
Source organism: Prunus dulcis (assembly GCF_902201215.1). NCBI lineage: Eukaryota > Viridiplantae > Streptophyta > Magnoliopsida > Rosales > Rosaceae > Prunus > Prunus dulcis. The sequence continues at coordinate 21,181,293 of NC_047652.1, read as the reverse complement.
TTTTCCCAATATTATTTGTGTAGAAAAGGCACGTTTACAGCACTGCATTATGTTTCATTTGAGTCATTTTGAGCCCCTTGGAAGATTGCATATTCTCTGTCTATTTTTGTGTGTGTTTCTTCTTTTTCTTTTTCTTTCTGGTGAAAATTCATTCGTAAAAGATAAAAGAAATAAAATGGGAACAGTTGCAGAAATGGTTTTTACTTAAGAACGTGTTCCTAATATTAGCCTTAAGAAAGTGTTATTGGCCATGGACCTAACCTTATCGCACCAATGTGCTCATCGGCCATACATTGATTTTATATTAAATCAAGAAAGTTGAAGTTTCATTCCAAAATTAATTGGTAATGGAAGAGTAGTTCAACTTCTTATAAGTAGTTTCAAGATTTGTTAATTTTCCAATGTTGGACAATTTTACCTTCACATTCTCACATTAATTTCTGATTAAAATTATTATGTCGGCATGATCCATTATGCCTGGACCAGAGAAGGTACACTATTTGTACATGTAACCTCTAGTTTTAGAAACTAGCTAGGGTTATGCTTTAAGCTTTAATGCGTGAAGTGCACTTCTTTGTTTCTTTGCTATGTCTTGAAACCAAGTACAATTATTAATACACACCATTAATAGGATCTGTTAAATTTGGACACAAATTTAAAATCGACTGAGGAGTTCATCACTCGCGTTTTGTTCAACATAATAATTACCGTACGTCTGATTTGAAATGTGCACAAATTTTTTTATAGTTTATGGCTAATTGGAAAAACATGTGGGTAAGTGCTTCCACAAGAAATGTCCTCTGTCAATATAATGCCAACAAGCAGCATGGTCTGGCATTTTGTTTATAAGTTTTGTACATATCAGCAAAAATGGGGTGGCCCAACACTTAAATTTTGTGTGTAAATATGTCGTTCTTAGTAGACGTCCAACAAGTATTTAGGCATCTAGGGTTCCCAAAATTGTGCACAAGATATACACCTTAATTCCCAGAATACATTCCTTGTGTTGCTTTGATAAATTATCTAAACCCCCAACAAAATTTTAAATCACTTTACAGAAACAGATCTGTAAATATGCTACAAATTTTAAGTAAATATTGATGTGGTTCAGAAAGCATTGTTTATGAATGATTCTGAATAGGTAAATAATCATTTCTATGGAGAATCATTTTAAGTGATTTTATGGAGAAGCACATGAGAGGTGAATCACTCCCAAACGAGCCCACCAAGCATTGTGTTTCGTAAAAGACAATTGAGCCTTGCAAATTAATTGCCACATACCACATTGTAATTTTGGTGAAGACAGTGAAGCAAAGAGTGGTCAAATTTACTTTCCATTATTAACGATTCTTCTGTGAGTTAAGGACATTGTTCTTATCAATTCCATTATTGTGATGTCTTTGTTCTTTCATTTGATTAATTGCTACGATTTTGAAGTTGCAGTAAGATAAAGAAAATGATGCACACCCCACTAGCTATAAATGGTGCCTCCTTTTTCAGCCATAACATTATCTGGGCCATAATCACTCTTGTAATCAGAAATTTTATATATAATTAAGAAAGTCGCATTCATGATCATCTCCATTAATTCGATAAATATATGTATATATAGAATTAGGATAGAAGTGGCACGTGCTTTGGTTCAACATGGAGTACGGAGGATTGACCCATTAAACAAGCTATAGTTTGTAAGGAACATTAATTATTAATAATTAATTAAAAAATTAAGACCTCAAATTAGACACCTTTACATTTTCTTTTTGTCGCCAAATTTAAAAGGAAAATGCTAGTGGGATTACAATGAGCATAAATTCTATTACAAGATGATTAAAATATGAGACCTTTTTGGAGTTTATCTTGGACCAAAAAGAGCAAAGTTTTAACCTTTTAAGATGTAGGTGTTGAATCCAATCTCCCCTCCCATGTTAGGTGCCACCCAAAATGCAAGCGCATAAGTGCCAAGCTTTCTATCTACCTATTATGTTTATGGAAAGCATGTTGTGAAAGCAATTCGACATTTTCGCATATACAGACCTGTAAATATTCTAATTTGTACACAGAGAATATTACTTAAAATCTTATATATGAACATGATGAACATACTGAAATGGTTCTTTTGTTGGCTTTTTATGAGATTGAGATGTACGTAACATACTAACATACCCATATTAATATTATTATATTGATCATATGCCAATGGAGTGAAGATCCTAAAATCCTTTTCAAAAGTATATAGTTATATGCTCAGATTTGTTTAGTATATGGTGTGATGGTGGTGTGCATCATCATTTTCAAACACTACCCTGCTAGCTACTAAATAATAAAATATGAGTTTGTTTAATTTTGGTACTTGTGAAATAAGTTAGCTAGAGTTTTGCTTGCATGGGAATGTTAGCTAGCTTGCTTTAATTAAACTATTATTATTACATATAGAGGAATTTTTAGGGCTACACAACGGACTGTTATTATAATCAACTGATCTAATTCACATCTGCTAACGTTACTTAATTATTATTTCGTATAGCTGATGCAATCTCTCTTATATGATAGAGAGGGAGCGAGCGATCGTGATAGAGATGAGGGACTTATAATTGATGAAATTGAAGAGGAGGGAGGTGGGGGGGTGCAGGGCCACATGGGAAAAGTGAAACTATCACATGATGAGGGGATTGCCTATCTGCCTTTTAGCTTAGCTTCATTTGAAGAGGACCAACTAAGCATCTCCATCATAATATCCTAAACTAGGTTCCAAGAAGAAGCATTGCAGCATCAACCCAACATGATTGCCACATGATCTCCACATCCCCACAAATTCTCATCACCCAATTAACTTTCAAATCACCACATGAATAAAGAAACCTAAGGGGCTAGCTTTGTGAAAGTCAACAAAAATGGGATAATATCCCATAGATGTCCAATTATTTATCGAATTTAAATGTACAAATAAAGAATTATATGTGCACAGAGAATCACAAGGAGAGGGAGTAGGGTAGGTTCCTATACACATTCTTAGGAATTTCATTGGAGGGCCCAAAATTGTGTGCCCATTAAACAAGGTGTGTATGGATATATGGGATTGTTCCACGTTAGAGGGTTTGTTCAATGTTGGGTGACGAAGAAGTCAATGTTCCATGCATCTTATTCTACGTGAGAATGAGAGCCTCTTTCATCCTAGCTATCTCACACATCTAAACTTGGGGTGTAAGAAAACTTTTTTTATTTATTTTTAAAACACACCAATTATTGGATAACTTTCTCTAATTTTCTGCTTTCATTTAAAGATGCTTCTTCAAGTTTGCATTTTTGCTAATTCCTTTTTTAAGAGGAAAACCAAATTATTAGCAAGTGTCACGTGTAATAAGAAGGGGGGCATTAGTGAGATTAAATTCTTTGCTGTTTTTATATGAGATTGGAGATAGCAGCAATAGCAAAAGTCAAGCACAAAACATGTCCAATCAGTTTGCCAGGTAAGTGGGATCTAAAAGTCGCCTGCATCACATGCCAACCCTGATGAGAAGTTTGAATATACTTCCAGAATAAATAAACAAAAACTCTGATGCGACAATCTCAACTGGTTCAATCAAACCTAAAACCCCAATACAATTTCAAAGAAAAATACCTCAAGTTAGGCTGGCTACGTTTTATGAACTCCACACAAACCAAACCTACTCTGTTTTGTTTTTTTGTATTTGTGAGTGGGTGCATGGGGCCATATGTTTGTTACAAGTCCCTTTTGTCATGATGTGAAGCTCAGAATTGCCGTAACGATCTTTGTGAACCATGCAGCTCCATGATGGCTCATGCCCCACTCCCTTTGAAATTGGGTTACATTACAAACTCGCAGTACACGAAGGACCTTTTGCATAATTGCTCTACTGTATTGTACCTTCTGGTTTTTTTTTTTCAAGATCCAAGAGGGATGGGCACTGGACCATAAGGTCGAAGTGTCAACACCAAATCCTTCTAGGTTTCTAAAATGATAAGGAACAGAGAACATTATGGCATCCCAAAGTCATGAGTGTTTTTGGTGCACAATTTGTGGACTGCGCAGTGGTATGGTACAGAAGAAAACATGGCCATAGTACAATTTGTTTTTATGAAATTGCAGGAGATAGTGACACTAGTACATGCGAAGCCCGTCCAATGCCATTACCACGAGTCAATGGCACTCATGGGTAGAGAGATTCACATCCATGTAATATCTCTATCACTTTTTTTCTTCTTGGTAGTTGGTAACATTTGTTTTGTATGGCAGAGGAGATGTATCACTTGTTTCTAACATGGAAGGGCGATGCACCAATGGGATGTTAGTTGGATTGGCCAAAGCGTTTAGTGTGGTTCCAAGTGGTCTTGAGTTCAAACCCTTTAAGTACTTGTTTATATGAATTTCCCTGTTCCCTTCCTAACTTTGGCAACAACAAAAACATGGAAGGGTGATGCAGAAGATTATGTAGGCATGAAAACCTTACCCATATAATTATATCGATGGCCCTAAACTTACATGGTTAAATTGCATTTTCTGAAATAAGCTTGGTTAAGGGAGCCTTTATTTGAAGCATATGCTTCACCACCGAACTGATTCTGTCGGTTAAAAAGAAAGGCCTTATAGTTTGAGCCCAAAAACATGTCCATATGCTTCACCACTGAACTGATTCTGTCGGTAAAAAAGGAAAGGCCTTATAGTTTGAGCCCAAAAACATGTCCAATCACAGACAGATGGAGCCCAAGAATCAAGAGAAGCCTTGACCCTCTGAGAGTCATGCACAAATCTGTGAGCACAAAAATGTTCCAGCAAAACAAAAACCAAAGATTAAAATGCCAATCACACAACTCTGATAAGTTTGCTCACTAAATATCTGATATCCGGAAATGAAATCAACTGTTCCATTCCTTGACCAAAAAATAAGGATGACATAAGAGATTCTCCAATATGGATGGAGCAGAAAGTAAATTTCCAATGTTTGTTTCAATAAACGCTTCAATTACAAGTTTTTGTGGGGTCAATTTTTCTATAACCTATGGCTGTTTTGGCAAGTCACCAGCTCCAGTTGTTTGACAAAGCTTTGGAAGAGTACGGCTTTAAGGGATAAGAGCAAAGCTCCACATAAGGCACGAAGGATGGCAAGAGCAAAATATAAGATATGCAAAACTCATACCTAACGCAGAACGGAAGAATTACAGGTCATGTTGTTCACGTTGGTGGTATCTACAGAATACACCGTACTAAGAACCCTGAGGTAGAAGGGCCAAGATGCACTACTTTCATTAATAGGACTTTGGCCAAATGGCTCTTGCTCTATAAACTCCTGTATATTTTCAGCAGCAGCCAACCCTTCCAGATAGACCCGAAGATCACCTCCAGGACCTGCCATATGTTGCAGTCAGTTTATTTATCATTTGCCTCTAACTCGTTAAAAATTTGACACATAATACCATTCAAACCTCCAGAACAAAGCAAACCAAGTACACAGTAAAGACATTCTGTCATCATGGAGAAAAAGAGCTAGGGATGGATGCCTTATTTCAACAAAAAGGTGTCCTGCTATTTTCGGTTCCTCCTCTCCCGTAACATTGGCCTTTTACATCTTTACCAACAAGTTACTGAAACCCAGAAAATACGAAGGTTCTCTTCACATATAATGTACAGATCCATCTTCCATATTCCATATTGGAGTAGCTGACAAATCAATTTGCATAAAACTTTTGGATAATTTGTTTTTTTTTTCTCTTCAGTCTTAACATTTGGTTATATTTGTTGCGTGTACATAAGTAATTAAATGAATCAGAGGATTCATACTGAATACTGAAGGACCGCTCAACTGGGGAGATCCCATGAGGTGCCCTATAAACATTTCTCAAAATTACATTGCCTAAAAACTTTCAAAGAAAAATATAAATAATTAAGGTTAAGCGATGGAAGCCAGAATGCAATACTTTCAGTGTATTTGCAGCCTTGTAGGGTACATGTACATTTTCTGAAATAGAAAGCAGTTAGGAATCAATTTTTTTAATTACCTAACGAAGTGTCGCTCCCTCGTTGGAACGTGTATGGATGAGGAAAGACTGCAGTATGTGCCTATAAAATGAGAGTTCAATACAAATCCAAAAAAAGATTTACGCAACTTATATGAGTAGCCCAAAAGAAGGGAAAAGATAAATTAAAATGAAGCTCACAGGATTAAGCAAGGCTTTGTAGGGGGAATCATCCAACAACAATGTATTTGATTCATTATAAATGCCCTTCTCCCATGGAAGACTAGGGTCGTGTTTTTCCCATATTCTCCTCAGTTCCTTAAAAACCAAGGTCTTATGCCTATTTTCTATAGTCCTGAAACCTGTTGCAGTGCAATGGGATAGATCCTGCAAAGCCATCATAAAATCCATCAAGATTTCCACAATTAAGATGCAAGGAAATCAATGCTTGAGCTATTTTAAGTGAACATTAGATGATAATTTTAAAGAATCTATGATAAGTCATCAGAAAAGCACAAGAAAGCTAGTTGTAGACTGGTAGAGATGCGGGATTGCTTTAATTGCTTTAATTGTTGTTAGGCTGATACTACACCCTATTAAGTGATTCTGAATTTAGGAAACTATTTTTCTACCAGGATTTAACCAATATACATAGTAAAAAGATTAAGGCAAAGATTTGCTGATAAAACAATCAAAACCAGTATATTTCGGGGACTACCTTCGACCAAAATGGCCAAAGTCTTGCATGCCTTCCCTCTCCTTGTGATCGGGATGAGGTAGATGCCTCCCAGCCGGGGGGGCGGATCAAATCGGATTTACAAATCAGGAGATTTTATAATTTAAATTCATTGCAAGATCATCTAATTGAGGATATGAGCAAGCAAGAAAGGTCGACTCGAGAATGTTATTACAATTTCTACACACAAGGAGCTAGATGATGCACAAAACGAACAGGAATAAAAGTGCTTACCCAACAAAACAGCAACTTGTGCTTCATATCACCCATCAGATAATCAAGCACTCGTTCCACAATTCTCCTTCAACAAATAAATAGGTATTGCTGTAACTAATAATACCAATTTATAACAACCAACATATTGCTAAAGTAAAAAGAGGACAAGAAAAAAGTTCTTCCAAAATATGAAGGGAAAAAAAATCAATTCAACATAAACGAAATAAAGAAATAAATGATAGCAGACTATAGGTTACTTGGATCTTGAAGACCACACACCCACTTCGAAATGCTCAAAGCAGAACTTAAGAAAATCAAGATAGAAGGGCCTCTTGAAAACTGAACAAAGAAAGTAAAGATGCAATTAAAGACAAAGAACAAATAGAGCATTAGAATTTTTATAAGTGAAACAATACTACAAACAATTTCTCACTTGCCCTCCCTGCAATTCGTTTGTCAGATGCAAGTCCTTTTGGAGGAGGAGAGACTATATCCGCAAGTAGTCCATTAATATCAAGAATAAGAAGCTTTTTCTCTATATCACAAACAGATGCTCTCACAATTGACCTATTTGAAATCCCTGAGCTGTGGTCCACTTCATTCATAGTTTTAACAGCTCCTGATGAAATAACTACTATCTCATCACTTCTTTCATCAACTAGACTTAAAGTTGACAATCTATGCATATGATTAGTGTCACTCTGACCATATTCCTGACGCAGGTTATCAGATAGACTAATATCTTGCAGTAGATTTGATTTCTTCGTCCTACGTCTCCTTCTTGTTTTCTTTTTCAACACTTGATTCGATTTCACGTTATTTTTGGTAGTTTCCATACCCATCTCCTGAACTCTAACAAAGGAAGGCCGAGGTGCTGAATTTACTAAGAGATTAACTTGCACTTCGCCCTTGGTCATTGAAAAGGAACTAGTACTCTTGATCATAAGCTATTATTTTCTTGGACTGATCGTTTTCCACTATTTGCCTAAGTAGGTCTGTTTCCCCACGTTTTGCAGAATCTTCAATCATTCCCTTTCTCTACGCGCCTGCAAGTTGTGGGCAGCAGAGACCAACAATGAGCTTTTAACAAGATGAGGAAATCTCATCTTTTTCAATAAATAATATACACACAAGTATCATATAATTCACATGGAAACTGTTAACGTGAATAATAAAAGAAAAGGAAAGAAATTCAAATTGTGGCTGATTTATATTATGATCCATCCATATTATTTCCTTGATTATGGTTGATAAATTGTAATTTTATCATTCCATATATAGGTGGCTGGATCTCTAATAATTTCCAGAGCTCTTCCATGAGCCAGTATACATGAAACTTTCCCCTTCCCATGGATGCAGGCACACATCGCCGAACCACATCAATTTTTTGTTTTGTTTTTTTTCATTTAGGATTTCAGCTTGGTGTCAGTGCATATTTTTTTAAAATCCAACTAGTCATTACCAGAGGAAGGATTTACTCTATTGTTGTTCAAGTGAACTTGCAAAAAAGGATTTAAGAACATAAAGGAAACAAATAACAACTTCAATGAAGAATTACATCCCCACAAACTGTTGGAATTCTTCAAGGCCGGATCATCTCTTATGCATTTATTTTTATAGAACTCTTCATATGGTTAGCATTTAAACTAGAGAGTTTCTATGTGAGCTAGGCTGAACATATTTTTAGAGAATGGTCTAAAACAAGCTTCAGCCTCTCCCAACCTACAAGCTCCAAGAAGAAACTGAACCTCCATCTATTCAGGGCCAAATTTTCTTCCTATCTAATAATAGAATGGTAACTGAATCCACCAAACCAAGAACCAAATGGGCTTACTGGACTGAGCTAAGTTAAACGGGCTTATTGGACTGAGCTAAGTTAAACCTCATTATGAATATGAAGAAGCTAAAACTTGGTATTTTTGCCACGTTCTTTTCTCGGCAAACAAACAGAGCTTCAAAGCAATGAAGAAAGATTCATGAAGAGAAATAGAAATCCAACAAATAACAATACTTTGAAACAGAGCAAATCGTAAGCATCAAAGGTACTGCGTTAAAATGTTATATGAACCAAACGACGTCGAATTCATTATGCATATACAAATTCTCAGATTACAGCGCGAAAGAGAGAGAGGGAAAGAGATGGATAAAGTTTTGACCTTTGGTGTATCCAGCGTCGCTGCGAAAGAAGAAGTCCTCTGAGTTCGCGAGAGAGAGACAATGCGAGGGAGAGGAGTGGGGGCGGATTTATCGGTATGTTTTTAAGAAGATTTCAAAGACAACTAACGACCACGTTTCACCGATCAATCGAAGACAACCCACAACCTCAAATGTTAGGTCTTGGCCCGACTTGGTACTGCCATGAAAGACAAGGCCGGTAACCCATGAAAAATATGATATGGTTCATTACTTATAGCCCAATAAGGCTTGTGATATATGCAAACAAATTTTAGGCCTTGTGCTTGCCCTTTTTTTTATAAAACCCAGGGATGTTACCGTTAGTGTTTTTTATGGGGTCAAATTGTTACCGTTAGTTGTGAAGCCACAGGTAGGTTTGGGATTGACCTTTATTCACCACAGGTAGGTAGGTTTATGGGTCTGAGGTTGGGCTTTAGTTCATTTCATTTTTTTTTTAAATTTTTTATCTGCTCACTCAAAACAGTGTTTTATTTCTGTTGGATTAGAATTTTGTGGGCCTGTGTTGGGCTTTAGTTCATTTCAGTTATCTTAATTGACATGACCCGAATCAAATTCCGCTTTGGAATTCGAGTCGAACCCTGTGCGTGTCCGACACTTGGCAAATGTCGGGCACAAAAGACCTATTTGTCCTTTTTCTTAAAATTTTGACTTTGACTTCTACCGAAATTTCGGCAGAGTCTCCCCTATATTTCGTTCAATCCCAAAACTTACACCTGTCAAAACGAGCATAATTGTCCAAACAACCAACAGCCAGCACTTCAATAAACATGCCAAAAGTTCCATTCTCGCTCTAGGGCAATATATCAGAGCAATTTTGATAGTTTACGGATCACTTAATTGTTTTACATACCAACACTTTTGAACCAGAAGGCGCGGAAGTCACGATGGCCCGGTGGTGGATGTCTTGTGCACACTACAGCCTGGGGGAGCAAAACAGTTGAAAGTGTGAGTGGACCAAAAATAAAGGTTCATAAAATATCTAAGAATATACTAACCCCATTGTAAAAATAGTGAAATAAATCTAAATACGTATTCTGCATTTAAAGCATACTAAACTCAAGGCATTATATGTAAATCATATTCGAACTCGATAATTCTCGCATAAAAGCAATGAAATCAATACAGTTGAGTAAAACTGAATATCTAAACTATCTTTGAAACATATTAAAATCAACGCAATTACATATTTATAGAAATATATGCAATCGCTTTCAAGAGCAATAAAACTTTCATGAAAGCATTGAAATCCAAATTCTCATAAAAGCACTGAAATCAAACCTGCATAAAAGCAATGTACTCAAAACTTGAATCAAAGCACTGCAATCAATCAAAACTACCACTCAGATGTGCCCATGTAATTCCGTCAATTCCCCTGGTAGGTCTCGGCGACACACAGTCTATCCGAGCCGCAAATCCTGGCAGGATACAGGGGACTATAGTCAGCCTGATTCGCTGGAAGGTCTCTGTGACACAAAGTCAACTCGAGCCGCTCTGGCAGGATCAGGGGACCGTAATCAGCCTGATCCGCAATCCTAGCAGGTCTCGGGGACACAAAGTCAGCCGAGCCGCAAATCCTAGCAGGTCTCGGGACACCAAGTCAGCCGAGCCGCAAATCTTGGCACTCACGGTCCGAGCGTCCCCGAAACTCATGAGGCAATGTCAAGTGCACTGACAAAACTGAAAATAGACTGGATGTCCGTAGACATCCGTCCAACTGAGGGTAATCACCATAACTGGGTACATGGTGGTTTAAAATACAATATCTTAGAAAAGTCTGCCAAATAACTGTATTTCAGTAATCCTGAAATTAAACTGCTATTTTCTCTGATATAAATCTCAACTCTGCTTTCTATCACTTTCTAGCATGTTCAACTAAGCAGCATAGAAATAAGGATATTTTACGGCACAAATCATGCTCAAAAAACATTCGACAAAACTTATTCAAAATCAAATAATGAAATTTACTCATATAAACTCATTTATAAAAACTCATTTATATAGACTCAGTTATATAAAATCATTTATGGAAGAAAGTCCACTCACTCCTGGTCCAAGCTCGCTAGACCTCCTGACGGTCTCTCCTGCGGGCCTGTCTGGTCCCTGGTGCCTGGGTCGAAGAAAATGGTGGCCGGAGGAGGGAGATCGACTGCGTTGAAGTTCCGGTGAGTTCCCGTCGCTTTTCTGCATTTTCCGGCCAGCACAGGCAGCGCCGCCGGCGGGGAAGGGTTGAGAAAGGTAGGGGACTTGATGGCCATTCCATCGCCACCGGTCCCGTGGCCGGTGGTGCCTTGAGGCGGCGCCAGCGAGCTCTGGAAGGTGGCTGGGCGGTCTGCGCCCGCGAGGAGAGAGAGAGCTGGGCTGGTTTTTATAGATCCAACTTTGAAATATTTATGGTTGTGCCACTGAGATTCTTTTGACCATAACTTTCTCGTTACAACTCCGATTCAGGCCTACTACGTGTCTATGAACTCGTTTCACCGTTCTCTACGCAATAGCACAAGCGGAATTGTCAAATTCCTTCTCGATCAAAAAGTCACCTTTTTCTTAATAAAAAATTACGAGGGCAAAATTGTCTTTTCGCAGAATAAAATATTCCTTAATTATGAATTTTTGGTTTGGGTTATTACAATCTACCCCCCTTACAAAAATTTCGTCCCCGAAATTTACACGCCTGTCACTCGAAGAGGGGGAAGGGACTGCTCCCGTATCTACTACTCGGGTTGCCACATAGCCTTTTTCACTAGAAGCTAAACACTTCCCATTTCAAAATCTAAACTGATTGCTTCCCACAAGTGAAATCAGCCTCCACGTCTGCTGATTACTTGTCTAACACATGAGATAAATCGGATTTTTCTCTTCGGAGCATGGGAATATGAAAAACATCAAGTCACTATGATAGATCCGCCGGCAAAGTAAGCTTATAAGTTACTGGGCCCTCAAGCTCTAAAATCTTCTTGGGTCCGATATAGCGAGGACTTAACTTTCCCCGCTTTCCCAAATCTTACTATACCTTTCTACGGTGACATTGTGAAAAATACCCAACTGAAGATCTTTCTTCTATTATCTGCATAACTCCTTGTCAATCCTGGGTCACTTGAGTCTTTTACTGATTAACCCAATATGTTTCTTTATTTTCTACTAAACTTTCAAATACCAATAATCTTTGCTTACCATTCCGTCTTCATACTGAGGTGGTTTATACTATGTTTCGCATGAGGCATCATTTGGAGACATCTCAATTATAGGCACCAGTGGCAAATTTGAGGTTTGTAATCCGGGGAAGATTAGTTCATCTGACAACTACCATTTGAGGCACACACTCTCAAAGGGGTAACTTCTCACCCCAATCATTCCGAAACTGCAGTATACAACGTCTGAACAACCCTTCTAAAGTTTGAGTCATTCTCTTAGGCTGATCATCTGTCCGGGGGTAAATTGCAGTATTAAACTACAATCGGGTCCCAAAAGCTGCTTTTAACTGAGTCCCAACGGGACGTAACCTGGGGTTCTCGATTTCAAACAATAAAGACTGGTACTCCATAAAGTCTCACGATCTTATCTGTGAAAATCTTAGCCGGTTTGTTCAAACTGTACTTGGCTTTCACCGGCAGAAAATAAACAGACTTTCTGAATCGATCCCTAATTTCCTACGCTCCAGCCTGCTTACTTTGTGCTCGGGGAAGTTGAACACAAAATCCATCGTAAGTTACCCCCGCTTCCCTTCAAAAAAATCGAAAGTGGTTGCAATAACCCTGATGGTTCCTGTCGTTCAGCTATCACTTGCTGACAAATTAAGTACTTCCTGGAAATCCCCATTTTTAAAAACTTCATTATTCACATCATATAACCAACCTTCACTCGTAGTATGCAAATCAAGATCCTGAAAGTGAGCTGCGGTATTCGTGCTACTAGCACTGATCTTCCCTGAAAGTGGCTAACAGTAGTGCTTCCGGATTATCCATATCGAGCTCAACTTGAGTTTCCTCAGTTCTATCATCACTGATAAATATCCTCCTCGGAGATAAGCTACATCTCTTGAGGAGTTCATGCTGAGTGTATCTATAACCACATTAACTTATCTTAGATGATATTCGGTGATGTAGTCCTAATTTTTTGTTAGCTCTGACCATTTTCTTTGCCTCAATTTTTCTTCCTCATGTATGAATAAATATTGTAATCCTTTGTGATCTGTAAAGATCTGGCATATCTCCTCATAAAAATACTGCCACAAACTTTTCTAAGCCAAAATTACTGTGGCCCGTTCCAAATCATGAATAGAATACTTCGATTCATGCTTCTTCAGTTGTTGAGACGCATAAGCGCTCACTCTACCATGCTGTATCAGCACAAACCTTAATTCTTGTTGCAAAACAACACTGTAGCACACGAAGTTCCCACTAACCTCCTGAAGTACTGAAATCGAAGTATTGGTCGGCCTGTTCTTGAGTTTAACATAACCCTCTTCACACTTATCTGACCACGCCAATTTAACTTCTTTCTTTGCCAAAGAGATGAGCGGTGTCGCCCTGGTGGATAACCCTTCAACGGAGCGACAGTAATACTCGGCTTACTTAGAAAACTCTGTACCTCAGTAGCACTGATCGGCCGTAGCCAAAGTTTACTAATGCTTCAACCTTTTGAGGATCAACAAAAATGCCATCTGCGGAATTCATGTGTCCTAAACGTCTCACTCTGTCTACCCAACATGGACACATGCTGAGCTTGGCATATAGTTGCTTTATTCTCAGAATCCACAACCCAATGTTTAAATATATCATATGTGCCTTTTGTCTGGGCACACAGCCACGAAGCGATCTCCGTAACGTCAAAACACTGTTCAAGGGTGGTCTAAACTGCGGCTAGTACATTCCTTATCCTCACAGTTCACCAGGAGCCTATAGTGCCCATACCTCATTCGACACGCTGTTTTAGGCATATACTCTTTCTTACATAACATTGGAGCATCCCAATAAGAGAAACTAGGCTAGATGAATCTCTTATCTATCAACTCCTGCAATTGCGTCTTTAACTTCTTCAACTTTGCTGGTGCCATTTTGTACATTGCCCGAGGAATGAGCTCCGTTCCTGAAGTGAACTCAAAAATGAACTCGATCTCTTGATAAGAAGGTAATCCAAGAAGATCCTCGGGAAAAACATCTGAAGATTTCCATTATCTCTGGTATTATTTACACGTGCTCAGTGCCCTAAGCGCTCCTTCCTGGGCCACCAACTGAGACACGGTCTCTGGCCAACCAATCTAATCCTTAAAATGACACCCAATCACTCATGCCAAAAATTTCAATCTGTAACTACAGCAGGTATTACATGCGCTTCCTACTAGGACATGTTATACAGTCTACCTGCGGTCCTGGGACTTCCACCACATCCCCTCGGCTGACTGCTGTCTAGATTGGCTACACTGATCTGGGCCCACCGCTGGACAAAACCTCCATAAACTGTAGTATCTCCTGTAATCTACCTTGCATACTTATTTCGATGCAGCAGTGATCTTTCTATGTTGAGGGAACAGCGGCAATCCTTTTGAAAAGATCTCGACTGTCCATAGTAATATCCTCCAGTAGTGCCCTACTGGCAGGGCCCAGAATGCTACCTACCGCACCTGGCACATTAGGGTCCTGCCAGATCCCAACAACAACTGTCTTCCAACACCTCTGACTGTACTAACCCAAGAGCAGTTTCCAAACCTACTCCCCTGGTTGGAACCTCTACTGACACTACATCCAGGTCGGTAGCCTCCAGAATTGCAACCACTCGATGATCTGGAACTGTAATTACCTCTCTTAGATACTCTCTGACTAGTATCACCTATATCAAAATGATGCGTATGTAGTTCACCCCGTGGTCTGCCCATTATCTGGCTGGGGCAGACATCACCACATCACCAAAGTTAATCAACCACTAACTGATCTCAATACCTCGGATGGAGGCCTTTAATCCCATCGTAACAAGGTGATACCTCTTACTTTCAATCTTTACTAGTGAAAAACAATACTTAGACAGTTGAACCTTTTTCTCGTACTCCAATATAGTATTATCCCTTATCCAGCTGCCAAAACTCTTGCATCTCACATTCTGTAAACTTGTGGATAGTACTAACTATACTTGCCACATACTAGTCAAAGGATCCCGATATCTCCTCTTAACCGAGTCCCACCAATGTCTGGAGTTTCTGTTCAAGGCTTCGTCCTTTCTATCCAATCCTCATTTACTGCTGGGCACCATTATCCTCACAAATAGTGGCCCTCCGCAATCCTCTTTACTTGTTCCACAAAACTCATGAAGGGATCTCTGGACTGCCCAGTCCTAGCTAAAGCCTGAGCTCACAACTCCAAAGTCTACTGGACGTCAGGATCTCCCTGCATACTAGGTACAGCAGGTACGGCTCCTGACGAGCCTCTAACAAACAACTACTCTACCGGTTCAGATACTAATGCGAGTCATGCCCGATCTAGGGATCCCATCCCCTTACGTCGGGACAACTGTCTAGTTTTCCTACGGACACCACCACCATTAGGGCCCAATTTGAAAAGAAAACGAGAATGCACAAAGTGCAAAGTCTACAGGAAGTGAAACCTTGCTCTGATACCAAATTGACAGGACCCGAATCAAATTCTGCTTTGAAATTCGAGTCGAACCCTGTGCGTGTCCGACACTTGGCAAATGTCGGGCATAAAAGACCTATTTGCCCTTTTTCTTAAAATTTTGACTTTGACTTCTACCGAAATTTCGTCAGAGTCTCTCCCATATTTCGTTCAATCCCAAAACTAACACCTGTCAAAACGAGCATAATTGTCCAAACAACCAACAGCCAGCACTTCAATAAACATGCCAAAAGTTCCATTCTCGCTCTATGGCAATATATCAGAGCAATTTTGACAGTTTACGGATCACTTAATTGTTTTACATACCAACACTTTTGAACCAGAAGGCGCGGAAGTCAAGATGGCCCGGTGGTGGATGTCTTGTGCACGCTACAGCCTGGGGGCGCAAAACAGTTGAAAGTGTGAGTGGACCAAAAATAAAGGTTCATAAAATATCTAAGAATATACTAACCCCCATTGTAAAAATAGTGAAATAAATCTAAATACGTATTCTGCATTTAAAGCATACTAAACTCAAGGCATTATATGTAAATCATATTCGAACTCGATAATTCTCGCATAAAAGCAATGAAATCAAATATAGTTGAGTAAAACTGAATATCTAAACTATCTTTGAAACATATTAAAATCAACGCAGTTACATATTTATAGAAATATATGCAATTGCTTTCAAGAGCAATAAAACTTGCATTAAAGCATTGAAATCCAAATTCGCATCAAAGCACTGAAATCAAACCTGCATAAAAGCAATGTACTCAAAACTTGAATCAAAGCACTGCAATCAATCAAAACTACCACTCGGATGTACCCCTGTAATTCCGTCAATTCCCCTGGCAGGTCTCGGCGACACACAGTCTATCCGAGCCGCAAACTGGCAGGATACAGGGGACTATAGTCAGCCTGATCCGCTGGCAGGTCTCGATGACACAAAGTCAACTCGAGCCGCTCTGGCAGGATTCAGGGGACCGTAGTCAGCCTGATCCGCAATCCTGGCAGGTCTCGGGGACACAAAGTCAGCCGAGCCGCAAATCCTGGCAGGTCTCGGGACACCAAGTCAGTCGAGCCGCAAATCCTGGCACTCACGGTCCGAGCGTCCCCGAAACTCGTGAGGCAATGTCAAGTGCACTGACAAAACTGAAAATAGACTGGATGTCTGTAGACATCGGTCCAACTGAGGGTAATCACCATAACTGGGTACATGGTGGTTTAAAATACAATATCTTAGAAAAGTCTGCCAAATAACTGTATTTCAGTAATCCTGAAATTAAACTGCTATTTTCTCTGATATAAATCTCAACTCTGCTTTCTATCACTTTCTAGCATGTTCAACTAAGCAGCATAGAAATAAGGATATTTTACGGCACAAATCATGCTCGGAAAACATTCGATAAAACTTATTCAAAATCAAATAATGAAATTTACTCATATAAACTCATTTATAAAAACTCATTTATATAGACTCAGTTATATAAAATCATTTATGGAAGAAAGTCCACTCACTCCTAGTTCGAGCTCGCTAGACCTCCTCACGGTCTCTCCCGCGGGCCTGTTTGGTCCCGGGTGCCTGGGTGTACAGAAATGGTGGCCGGAGGAGGGAGATCGACGGCGCTGAAGTTCCAGTGAGTTCCCGTCACTTTTCTGCATTTTTCGGATAGCACAGGCCGCGCCGTCGGCGGGGAAGGGTCGGGAAGGGTTGGGAACTCGATGGCGGTTCCATCGCCACCGGTGCCGTGGCCGGTGGTGCCCTGAGGCGGCGCCAGCGAGCTCTGGAAGGTGCCAGGGCGGTCTGCGTTCGCGAGGAGAGAGAGAGCTGGGCTGATTTTTATAGATCCAACTTCAAAATATTTATGGTTGTGCCACTGAGACTCTTTTGACCATAACTTTCTCGTTACAACTCCGATTTGAGCCCACTACGTGTCTATGAACTCGTTTCACCGTGCTCTATGCAGTGGCGCACGCGGAATTGTCAAATTCCTTCTCGATCAAAAAGTCACCTTTTTCTTAATAAAAAATTATGAAGGCAAAATTGTCTTTTCGTAAAATAAAATATTCCTTAATTATGAATTTTTGGTTTGGGTTATTACATTAATCATGTAGAATTTTGTATTAATTTATAACAAAAAAAGTTATCTATATTTATGTTATTATTATTATTTTTTTTAATCACTCACCTAAAACAGTATTGTCTTTCTGTGGATCAGATTTTTATGAGCTGGGGTTGGGCTTTATTTCATTTCAGTTATCTTGTTTTTTTTTTTTTAATCCACTCACCCAAAACAGTGTTGTCTTTCTGTGGATCAGATCTTTATGGGCTGGGGTTGGGCTTTAGTTCATTTCAGTTCTTTTTTTTTTTTTTAATCCAGTCACCCAAAACAGTGTTGTCTTTCTATAGATCAGATTTTTATGGGCCTGGGGTTGGGCATTAGTTCATTTCAATTCTCTTTTTTTCATCTGCTCACCCAAAATAGTGTTGTCTTTCTGTTTGATTAGATTTTTATGGGTCTGAGGTTGGGCTTTAGTTCATTTCAGTTTTTTTAAAATTTTTTATCTGCTCACTCAAAACAGTGTTTTATTTCTGTTGGATTAGAATTTTGTGGGCCTGGGTTGGGCTTTAGTTTATTTCAGTTATCTTAATCATGTAGAATTTTGTATTAATTTATAACAAAAAAAGTTATCTGTATTTATGTTATTATTATTATTATTATTTTTAATCACTCATCTAAAACAGTATTGTTTTTCTGTGGATCAGATTTTTATGAGCTGGGGTTGGGCTTTAGTTCATTTCAGTTATCTTTTTTTTTTCTTTTTTTTTTTTTAATCCACTCCCCCAAAACAGTGTTGTCTTTCTGTGGATCAGATTTTTATGGGCTGGGGTTGGGCATTAGTTCATTTCAGTTCTCTTTTTCTTTTCTTTTTATCCGGTCACCCAAAAGCGGTGTTGTCTTTCTATAGATCAGATTTTTTATGGGCACGGGATTGAGAACTTCCAGATTCATTTCATTATTCTCTTTTTTTTTTAAATACCTTTCCTCACCAAAATAGTGTTGTCTTTTCATTGGATTAGATTTTTTTTTTTTTTATGGGTGCGGTTGGGCTTTAGTTCATTTTCAGTTTTTTTTTTTTTTTTTATCTTTGCTCACTCAAAGCGGTGTTTTTTTATTGTTGGTTAAATTTTTGTGGGCTTTGGGTTGGGCTTTAGTTCATTGCGGTTATCTTAATCATGTAAATTTTTGTATTAATTTAACAAAAAAAGTTATCCCCGTATTTATGTTATTACATTATTATTATTATTATTTTTTTTAATCCCTCCCCAAAACTTGTCTTCATTTGATCAAATTTTTATAATATTCTTTGATTTGGGCTTTAGTTCCTTCGATTATCTTTTTTTTTTTTTTTTCCCATCCAAAAAGCAAGTGTTATCTTTCTGTGGATCATTTTTTGTGGGGTGGGGTTGAAGCTTTAGTTCATTTCATTCAGTTCTTTTTTTTTTTTTTTTTTTATCAGGTCACTTAAAAAGCCTGTGTTGTCTTTCTCAATTTTTATGGACCTAGGGTTGGGCTTTAGTTCATTTCAATTCTCTTTTTTTTTTCGTCCCCACGCCACGAAAATAATTTGTTTTTTGTTGGATTAGATTTTTATGGGTCTGAGGTTGGGCTTTAGTTCATTTGGTTTTTAAAATTTTTATCTGTCACTCACTCAAAAAAACGTTTTTTTATTTGTTGGATTAAATTTTGTGGGCTGGTTGGGCTTTTAGTTCATTTGATTATCTTAATCATGTAGAATTTTGTATTAATTTATAACAAAAAAAGTTATCTATATTTATGTTATTATTATTATTTTTTTTAATCACTCACCTAAAACAGTATTGTCTTTCTGTGGATCAGATTTTTATGAGCTGGGGTTGGGCTTTATTTCATTTCAGTTATCTTGTTTTTTTTTTTTTAATCCACTCACCCAAAACAGTGTTGTCTTTCTGTGGATCAGATCTTTATGGGCTGGGGTTGGGCTTTAGTTCATTTCAGTTCTTTTTTTTTTTTTTAATCCAGTCACCCAAAACAGTGTTGTCTTTCTATAGATCAGATTTTTATGGGCCTGGGGTTGGGCATTAGTTCATTTCAATTCTCTTTTTTTCATCTGCTCACCCAAAATAGTGTTGTCTTTCTGTTTGATTAGATTTTTATGGGTCTGAGGTTGGGCTTTAGTTCATTTCAGTTTTTTTAAAATTTTTTATCTGCTCACTCAAAACAGTGTTTTATTTCTGTTGGATTAGAATTTTGTGGGCCTGGGTTGGGCTTTAGTTTATTTCAGTTATCTTAATCATGTAGAATTTTGTATTAATTTATAACAAAAAAAGTTATCTGTATTTATGTTATTATTATTATTATTATTTTTAATCACTCATCTAAAACAGTATTGTTTTTCTGTGGATCAGATTTTTATGAGCTGGGGTTGGGCTTTAGTTCATTTCAGTTATCTTTTTTTTTTCTTTTTTTTTTTTTAATCCACTCCCCCAAAACAGTGTTGTCTTTCTGTGGATCAGATTTTTATGGGCTGGGGTTGGGCATTAGTTCATTTCAGTTCTCTTTTTTTTTTTTTTTTTATCCAGTCACCCAAAACAGTGTTGTCTTTCTATAGATCAGATTTTTATGGGCCTGGGATTGGGCTTTAGTTCATTTCAATTCTCTTTTTTTCATCTGCTCACCCAAAATAGTGTTGTCTTTCTGTTGGATTAGATTTTTATGGGTCTGAGGTTGGGCTTTAGTTCATTTCAGTTTTTTTTAAATTTTTTATCTGCTCACTCAAAACAGTGTTTTATTTCTATTGGATTAGAATTTTGTGGGCCTGGGTTGGGCTTTAGTTCATTTCAGTTATCTTAATCATGTAGAATTTTGTATTAATTTATAACAAAAAAAGTTATCTGTATTTATGTTATTTTAGGATATTTTATTATGGTGTTTTTCTCAATTGGATGCATATAAATTTGACATGAATTTAAATGAATAGGCCCACGTAGGACTATATAATTACCAGCGCTATCGACACATCCAAGCGCCTGGATGGTCAATTGGATGGACCTGGCCAAAAAAAGAAGTCATTTGGTCTATGCTTGGAGCGGAAGCAACAGAGAGAGGGGATTGTTCATCTTTTAAAGATGCAATCCCTCATAACTGTGAGCAGACCCCCACACTTATTGACCTAATGCCAGGTGCCCGTACAACCAGCAAGTAAAAAGTTGTTGCAAAGAAGGGGTCCTTAGGTCGTGGGTGCAGAATGGAGCCCCAGATGTAGGTTTTTTCACTATGACTGTTGGTCAATCCGAAACCACCGACAGAGATGTGAGACTTCCTACAAACTTCACTTTGAAAGCACCCGGTCTTGGCTATACTTGCGGCTCCGTAAGTATTGTGGAACCCTGCAGACAAAAGGAGGGTCGCTCAAGCATTCAATAAGTCGATATTCAACCTTTGTATTTGTGTTTGTTTAGGGTAGTATGAATTTTACTTTTAATCTATTTGCTTGTCTTTTGGTGTATGACAGTGACGTGGAACGTGACATGCACATTTTCACCATTCATCGCACGCAAAATGCCAACATGTTGCGTCTCTCTCTCCGCGTTTTACGATAGCAACATTGTGTTGTGCCCAACTTGTTCATGTGGCTGCCCAAGTAATACAAGCAGCCCACAAATATGTGCAGAGTGAGTTTCATTACTTTATCTCACTTAATTTCTTGTAACATTTAGTGTTTTTGTGGGTTTAATTTAAACATGCTTTTGTGAATTTGTAGGAGGGATGCCATGAATAGCTTCGAGCCTCTGGTTCGATGTAGTGATCATATGTGCCCAATCCGAATTCATTGGCACATTATGATGAACTACAAGAAGTATTGGCGGGTAAAAGTTACGATAACTAACTTCCATTACAGAATGAACTATTCTGACTGGAATTTAGTTATCCAACACCCCAACTTCAATGACATGGCTCGAAGTTTCAGCTTCAACTACAAATCTCCGAGTCTCTATGAGACAAGTATGTTCCTTTCACTAACATAACTAAGTTAAGACTATTAATTAATGTGTAAATTATTAATTTGGTTTTTTTCTCTCAACAGATGATACTGTAGTGCTTTGGGGAATACATTCTGTTGCAATCTGGGCCAAACGGATACATACAGACAGAGTTGCTCTTCTACAAGGATCGAGCAACATTTACTTTGGAGGATGGTTGGGCATTTCCTAGGGCTGTATTATTTGATGGAGATTACTGTCAAATGCCACCTCCTGACATCTATCCAAGCTTGCCAAAAATCGAGGCAAAGCTCTACTATAGTTCCATCTCTGTAATAGTAGCTGCGATAGTCATGTCTGTAGTTATCATCTTTGTGACAGTTTATGTTCACAAATTGACTGTCAAATAGTTTGTGAGCAAGAACATTGTTGAGCAGTTGATATTGGTTGGTTGATGATGTATTGGTATGTAATGTAGTTAAGAACTCAATGATATTTGGAGGCAGTTTGGTTGATGATTGAATGGTGTATTGGTATGTATGTGTGTGTGTATATATATATATATATATATTTCTTAGCTCTTTCAATTAGTTTTCAAGGTTAAACTAATTAATTACTCTAATTAAATGGCTTCTGCTTCTTATTACTATTGACTGGTCAAGATTTTGTCACTTTAAAAGTCAATCCCGGTCAAAATTGGGAATCTATGCATATGATTAGTGTCACTCTGACCATATTCCTGACGCAGGTTATCAGATAGACTAATATCTTGCAGTAGATTTGATTTCTTCGTCCTACGTCTCCTTCTTGTTTTCTTTTTCAACACTTGATTCGATTTCACGTTATTTTTGGTAGTTTCCATACCCATCTCCTGAACTCTAACAAAGGAAGGCCGAGGTGCTGAATTTACTAAGAGATTAACTTGCACTTCGCCCTTGGTCATTGAAAAGGAACTAGTACTCTTGATCATAAGCTATTATTTTCTTGGACTGATCGTTTTCCACTATTTGCCTAAGTAGGTCTGTTTCCCCACGTTTTGCAGAATCTTCAATCATTCCCTTTCTCTACGCGCCTGCAAGTTGTGGGCAGCAGAGACCAACAATGAGCTTTTAACAAGATGAGGAAATCTCATCTTTTTCAATAAATAATATACACACAAGTATCATATAATTCACATGGAAACTGTTAACGTGAATAATAAAAGAAAAGGAAAGAAATTCAAATTGTGGCTGATTTATATTATGATCCATCCATATTATTTCCTTGATTATGGTTGATAAATTGTAATTTTATCATTCCATATATAGGTGGCTGGATCTCTAATAATTTCCAGAGCTCTTCCATGAGCCAGTATACATGAAACTTTCCCCTTCCCATGGATGCAGGCACACATCGCCGAACCACATCAATTTTTTGTTTTGTTTTTTTTCATTTAGGATTTCAGCTTGGTGTCAGTGCATATTTTTTTAAAATCCAACTAGTCATTACCAGAGGAAGGATTTACTCTATTGTTGTTCAAGTGAACTTGCAAAAAAGGATTTAAGAACATAAAGGAAACAAATAACAACTTCAATGAAGAATTACATCCCCACAAACTGTTGGAATTCTTCAAGGCCGGATCATCTCTTATGCATTTATTTTTATAGAACTCTTCATATGGTTAGCATTTAAACTAGAGAGTTTCTATGTGAGCTAGGCTGAACATATTTTTAGAGAATGGTCTAAAACAAGCTTCAGCCTCTCCCAACCTACAAGCTCCAAGAAGAAACTGAACCTCCATCTATTCAGGGCCAAATTTTCTTCCTATCTAATAATAGAATGGTAACTGAATCCACCAAACCAAGAACCAAATGGGCTTACTGGACTGAGCTAAGTTAAACGGGCTTATTGGACTGAGCTAAGTTAAACCTCATTATGAATATGAAGAAGCTAAAACTTGGTATTTTTGCCACGTTCTTTTCTCGGCAAACAAACAGAGCTTCAAAGCAATGAAGAAAGATTCATGAAGAGAAATAGAAATCCAACAAATAACAATACTTTGAAACAGAGCAAATCGTAAGCATCAAAGGTACTGCGTTAAAATGTTATATGAACCAAACGACGTCGAATTCATTATGCATATACAAATTCTCAGATTACAGCGCGAAAGAGAGAGAGGGAAAGAGATGGATAAAGTTTTGACCTTTGGTGTATCCAGCGTCGCTGCGAAAGAAGAAGTCCTCTGAGTTCGCGAGAGAGAGACAAAGCGAGGGAGAGGAGTGGGGGCGGATTTATCGGTATGTTTTTAAGAAGATTTCAAAGACAACTAACGACCACGTTTCACCGATCAATCGAAGACAACCCACAACCTCAAATGTTAGGTCTTGGCCCGACTTGGTACTGCCATGAAAGACAAGGCCGGTAACCCATGAAAAATATGATATGGTTCATTACTTATAGCCCAATAAGGCTTGTGATATATGCAAACAAATTTTAGGCCTTGTGCTTGCCCTTTTTTCTTTTCTTTTTTCCCTTATAAAACCCAGGGGAATGTTACCGTTAGTGTTTTTTTGGGGGTCAAATTGTTACCGTTAGTTGTGAAGCCACATGTAGGTTTGGGATTGACCTTTATTCCCCAAACTTGCATCGCTATGTACTCCTCTAGGTCTTGTTTAGTGGGCTGGGCTGAATGAGACTTCTCTAATTAAAATGAATTATAGTCTTTCTGTTGTTTGATGAGTCTAAAATGCACTTCGAACTAGTTTAGACTCATACCCTATGCTTGAAACTGAGGTTCGAGTTTCTAGGGAGACAATTTGCGAGGAAAGAGAGAGACGGTTCTTGTTGAAGTGCTTAAAAGCTAAGCAACTTAGGTTTCTCAAAATTGGGTCCAATCTAGTGCGGCTTTAATGTGGTGTACCAAACAACTCATAGGAGTCCCGCCCAATCAATACTCCAAGTCAAATCTTAACCAATTTAGGCCATACAATTAAAATATTTGGACACTTCTTGGACCTTCCATAAAAGGCTTTTTACTCTGCCTTTACCGTTAGTCGTCGTACACATGTAATTCATAATTGTAGATGCATGTAGATCCCTTTATTATGCCTACATGATGCATCAATTAAACCTAGGAAAATTCTACAGTGGACCTGCGCATGGATGCGCCAAGTCCCATTGATGGTTGGATTTCGTTAAAATTTCTTAGGTAAATCTATACCATTGAATAGAATAACCTGAAAACCTGCTCAACAGGTTGAAAAAAAATTCCCAACCCGTCAAAATCTAAAGCCCCCTCTTCACTTCATCTTTCTCTCGCTCTCTCTGACCGCGAACCCTCTCTCTCGCTCTCTCATCCAAATCCCTTTTCCTCTTCGTTTTCAGACTTAACGTCCGCACTTCTCTCTCTTTCTCTCATCTCAGCCTCCTCCTCTCATGTAGGGCGTCAAGGATCTGGCCAAAATGACGTTGTTCATGAATGAGAGCTATGCAGACCGAAGGCTTCCTCACCATCGCAACCCCAAAGAGTTTGTTCCATTGGACCATTTGGCAGGTCAATTTTATGTCTTTCTCTTCCATCAAGATTACTCTCTTTAATTTGCCCTTAATATGGATTATTATAATTGATTTTGTATTTAACAAGTTGGTGGGTGCTGGTGTTGCAGATCTTTGGGTGATGGAGAATCTGGGTCAAAGTTTTCGAGCCCGGTCACTGAATCTAATAGCCAGGATGCATCACTCATTGCTTTCAGTTCCTACCCTCAATGCTCCGTTGCTCATGCGACACTACTTCTCTGCCCCTAGTTTCCTTGTCTCTAACTTTCCCAGCAACCAGGAATTGGTGGAGCCGGTGACGCCAGACTATGATGAGGAGAGAGTCGAACAATGTTGACGGGTCATGGCGGTTGAACTTCGACGGTTTCCAGGTGTCCTCAGAGAGCACAAGGAGAAAAGACTTCCCCGTGGCCTCCATGACTGCCTGGGGGATTTAGGTAATTTCGCATCTTCACCTTCATTGTTAAAGGAATGGTATATTTGTTGTGATGATCTTTCTTTTTTCTTTTTTATGGTCTCAACTCAAATGCCAATATTCTGTTGCGTGCTTTGGTATCCCAGAATTTTTCTTGTTTTGGTAGCTCACTTTTCTTTTCTTTTTTTGTTAATGAATTAAACAAGTTGGACTCATTTTTGTGGTGAGATTTTAATTTTTCTCTTCTTACATATGAATATAATTGCGATTCCAAAGGGTGTGGAGGATATAATTTGCCATATAAAAAAAATGTAATCGGAAAGCTTAAAGTGGAGGTGAATTGGAAACATTTGTGGGAGAGTGCTGGAGATGAGCGGTTTATAGTTTATGGGTTTTTTTTAATGTGCTCTGTGTTATGCAAAGTGTCTTTAGGATTGTTGGGTTCCTTACTTGTGCTGCCCCTTGTATTGAATGATCTTCAGGTTGTGTGTGATGGAGATTGAAACTAATTTTTATTCAATGTTTTCCAGACCTGTAATGGCAAGGTCATGGTGCATGCTCTACTGTATCTCGTTCTTGGTGTATATTCTTCACATGGTTTTATTTGTTAAAAATTATAGTGTTGCTGAGTTCGTATATCTTGACAATTATTAGCTTGATGACTATCTTTATTTTTCTTTCAAAAGATTAATGTGAATTCTTTTCTTGTGTTAGCTTTCATTTCATATTTTAGAGTTTTTATCACTTTTCAATCTTTTCTTTTTGTAAGATTACATTTTCCCTTTGTATAAAGTAATTAGTGTTTTTAACACGTAAAAAATGTAGCCATGTTGTTTAGTGCAGGAGAAGCTGCGTAATAGTTGAAGCTGCCATTATGGTTTTTGTTGTAAAAATTTCAAGGTTAAGGCAATTAAATTTTAGTTCTTCGTTTATGACTTTTATTGTATATTAGTTTCATAGTTGGTCATTTCATATTAATATTCTTTCAATAGTTAATAGCCACATTTGTATGAAAACTTGATCATATTTGCACTGTAGTCTCTTAGGAAAATGGAAAGGGAAAAAAAAAAAAAAAAAAAAAGGTAAGTCTTAAAGGAGAAAAAATGATTAGAAAGAGATTCAAATTTTCTGTTGTAAGTCCAGTTTAATGGCCTTGTTGAAATTATATAAAGACAATATCTAGTTTGAGGTTTCTTGTTTGTGGATGTGGGTGTCCGAATCTAACAAAGTTGTAATTCCTTTCATTGCGAAATAAGGAAGTCAGTATGGGTTTTCCTCAAAATTTGGCCACTTGCCGATCGAATTGGACTTTGAGTCAAGGTATAAACTTGCTCCCCTTGTTGTGCTTGTTGATACATATGGATTCTGTGATTAAGTTTTTTTTACAGATGCTAATGCAATTACCAAAATCCTGTTTGGCAATTGTCTTTGATACAATTACATGTATTTTTTATTTTGTTCCACATGCAGTGCATTCCATTGATGCAATTAGATGTCACATATTCAATTACCTACTTCATGTCTACCAATTGGATATTTGTAAATCCAATTGTGTTCCAAGTTTGCATAATATGCATAATTTTGTTTTTATCTTCCATTAATCCAGCTCTGTGCTAAGTAAATCCTTTGCCTTTTGATCTTTGCCATTTGATTGA
This sequence comes from Prunus dulcis, assembly GCF_902201215.1. Lineage (NCBI taxonomy): Eukaryota > Viridiplantae > Streptophyta > Magnoliopsida > Rosales > Rosaceae > Prunus > Prunus dulcis. Next base: position 21,153,938 of record NC_047652.1, on the reverse strand, counting down.
TTGTTGAGAATATGTTTAGTTTTCTCTTTTTTTTTTTTTTTTTTTGTGAATTCCACTTATGCAATTGGATTTGACATGTTCATTTACCTGCTTCCTGTCTGTCAATTGGATTTTTGTGAACCCAATTGCACTTCAATTACCTTGTGTACAATGTTTGTTATTTACTTGTCATTAAGTTATTAACACTTGCAATGAAAGTAGAAGTTAATTGATATACTAAATTCTATTGTGTTTTTTTACTTTTACGTACTTAATCATGGAAGAGAAGAACAATTAAATTAACAGTGATCGTTTGGTAATTACATATTCATTTTTTTTTTAAAAGAAAGAACAGAATGGCAATTACATAGTGCATGTTTGTCAATTGCCAACATGACATGGTTGTATTGTAGCAAAATAAAGGAATTTTGTATGAGCTCGGTGACGTAAGACATGGGCTAAATTGAAGATGAGAGTGATGTGGGAAAGTCCCAGTCCTTTTTTTTTTTTTTTTTTTGGGTAGTGGAATATAGTTCTTTTTTTTTAAAAATTTTTATTGTTATTTAGGTTTCAGTCTTTATGTTATTGGCAGATTTTTCAATTTTGAGAATGGAAATACATTATGTCATTTTGTCAATGCAATTGACAAACAGGTAGTGTCATTTGCACCATAGTCTTCGTAATTGACAAACAAAGTAGTCCCATTTACATTCCAATCGCGTAATTACAAGCTATAATTGATTAACATAAATAAAGTTACAAAACATTATATTTCTCACATGTTAAGCTCTTTTTATACTTAAAAGTTTTTCTTTATGCTAAGTCATGTCTCACTTTTCAATAATGAAGGAATATGCACAAATGATTTTCAAATTTGAGAATGTCCATACAGTATGTGATTTGTAAATTCAATTGACAAACAGGCAGTGTCATTTGCAATCGTGTCTTCCAATTGACAAACAAAGGAGTCTCATTTACAGTCTACTTGCGCAATTACAAGCTATAATGGACAGACATAAATAAAGTTACAAAGTACTATAGTTATCACATGTTAAGTTTTTTTCTTCTTAAAACTATTTTTTTGTTAAAATTATTTGGATTTATATAAAGATATCCAAGTTTTATTGTTTTGAATATGGATATTTTGTAGCAAAATAAGGAAATTTATACAAGATTGCAAGTTGGCGTGATGGATGTTGAGACATTGGAGTGCAAGCTGGCGTGATGGCTTTTCCAAGTGGCTTTATGAGTTTAGTAAGGACTTATTGTCCAAGTCCAAATAGAAAATATTAGTTTAATCATTTACGAACTTTTATAACATTTGAATTGTACCATACATTTGGCCAAGTTATAATATTTCAATTTTACCGTACATGTGGACAAGTTTATTTTCCCTAAAAAATATTTGAATTAATTAAGGGTAAAACAAATACAAGTTATAATGGAGGATTTTTAAAAGTTATAACATTAAAACTACCAACCTCAATTGATTTTTAAGAACAAAGCATAAGATACGGAAGATTTGACCACAACTAGCCATCATAATTCATAAAATAAAACCAACAACTCATTATGAAATTGAGTTAGTATTATCAATATTTATGACGATTTGAGTAATTGACAAACATGGACTGTGTAAATGGCAGAGGTCGTTTGGCAATTGCCAAACAGGGAGTGCGTAATTGACAACCAAGGAGCATCCCATTGCATAGCAATATGCAATTTCATTTTTTACTAAAATAAGGACCCATTTTACATCCCAAAGGTCCACTATTACCAATTTCTTGTAATATGGATCCATATCCTTGTAAAAAGCTGATTTACAACATTATGGATTTGGTGAACCCTAACGTTATAATCCATGAGCAAAACCTTGTAAATTGTTACAAAAAACTTGTAAGTTACGAGTTTAGAATTAGCTTGAATTCTAAAATTTCGTACATGAGAAGCAAATGAGATGGTAACTCAATCACTTTCTTCCCCTTCATTACCTCATTTAGTATTTTGTTATGTTACATACTTATATAAAATTTCGAGTATGTTAGTTGAAATTTTATATATTATATGTAAATATCATATTTATACATTATATATTGATTATTAAATGCATATATATTATTTAATTATTATATTATTATATACCATTTTTTTTATTGATTGGAACATGAACCAATTATATTACGAAGATATGAACCAAAAAACAGAGAAAGATCATAAGGGAAATTTTTGTTGGATGGTGCTATGAGTCATCTTTTGTCATAAAGACATTTGTTTAAAGTTATTTTTAGAATAAGCACGAATACATATATATTTTTATATAATAATATGTCATCTTGAGAAGTAATTATAGTGTGGCCTCAGAGTATGTCATATAATATTTATTATAATATAAGTGGATATTTATTGATATTATGTCTTAAAAGTTGAATATCTTATCATTGATTGATATTAAACACGTAAATGAGTTATACTATGTAGTCATATTTTAGTTCCTTATAGTAATTTATTCACATTTTAAGAAATAACAAAACAAAAAGAATAGTTATCATGCGTGCCTATTTTCTTCACTTTTGACTTCGTTTTCCACATGATTCCACTTCCCATTCCTAATGTTTTTGTAACCCGAAAGTGAATAAGTTTTTTTTGGTAAAAAATATGCGATTTTTGGCCTTTCTAAATATGTTGTAAACATGTATTTAAAATATATTAAAATTAAGAAAATAAATTTATAAATGGAAGGTGGGATATTGGAGAAGTAAATTGAGTCCTTATCCTTGTAAACCAAAGGGTTTACAATAGTAAGGACTCGTATGTAATTGACAAACAGTTAGTGGGAAATTGAAACTAAATAATGCAATTGACAAATAGTAAGTTCAAAATTGCAATTGACAAACAGTAAAGTGGAACATTCGAAAGGTAAATTGGGTCATTATACTTACAAACACAAACGTTTACAATATTAAGGTATATTATTACTCTATGTTAAACAGGTGTGTTCCATAAGAGTTTAAAACCCATCCTTAATATTGTAATATCGTAATTTACAAAGATGAAGACATCTAGTATAATATTAAGGTAACTTGGGACATTAGGAAAGTAAATTGGGTCAGTATACTTGAATAGGGTAAGAGTGGACCTTGGTGGAATAAATTTGGTCCTTATTCTTGTAAACACAAGGGTTTACAGTATTAAGGACCTTTTTTACAATATTTTGGACCTCCATGTTCCATAAACTTGTAAAGTGTATCCATAAATTTGTAATATCATAAATTACAATAGAAAGAATCTCCATTACATGGTTAAGGTAATTGTGGACCTTGGAGATGTAAAATTGGTATTTATTCTTGTAAATGCAACGGTTTATAACGTTAAGGACTCGTATTACAGTACTTTGGACGTAATTCTTCCATAAACTTGTAACGCAGATCCTTAATCTCGTACATTACAAAATTTGGGTTCTCATTTATGATTTTTTGCACAATGATTACAAGTTTGAGGTTCTTCCTTATCCATAGCGTTGTAATATCCTGATTTACAATTGAAAGGATCCCTCTTACAATGATAAAGTAAAGGTAGACTTTGGAGAAGTAAAGGTAGTCCTTATTCTTGTAAACACAAGGGTTTACAATATTAAGGACCTCTTTTACAATATTGTGGAACATAACTATCCATAAAAGAGTAATACGAGACCTTAATATTGTAAACATCCGAGTTTACAAGTAGAAGGACCTAGTTTACCTTTCGAAGGTTCTCCTTTACCCTAAAATTGTACTACATGCCTTTATCTTTGTAAATTATGATATTACAAGAGTAAGGATAACTTTTACAATCTTGTGGAACATGACTATCCTAAACAGAGTAATCTAAGACCTTAAAATTGTAAACATTTGTGTTTACACTTATAAGGACCCAATTTACTTTCCTAATGTCCCTAGTTACCTTAATATTGTACTAGAAGTCATTCTCTTTGTAAATGACAATATTACAACATTAAGGATGTGTTTTACAATGTTGTGGAACATAACTATCCATAAAAGAGTAATTCGAGACCTTAATATTGTAAATATCCGAGTTTACAAGTAGAAGGACCTAGTTTACCTTTCGAAGGTTCCCCTTTACCCTAATATTGTACTACATGCCTTTATCTTTGTAAATTATGATATTACAAGAGTAAGGATAACTTTTACAATGTTGTGGAACATGACTGTCCTAAACAGAGTAATCTAAGACCTTAAAATTGTAAACATTTGTGTTTACATTTATAAGGACCCAATTTACTTTTCTAATGTCCCTAGTTACCTTAATATTGTACTAGAAGTCATTCTCTTTGTAAATGACAATATTACAACATTAAGGATGTGTTTTACAATCTTGTGTAAATCACTGTCCAATTATATGCCAATTGCCAAACAGGAAGGAATAATTGCATGGCCCTTATGCAATTGCATTTTTAAAAAAGTGAAAACTTGATACCCTCATTTACAACGTTGTGGAACATAACTATCCATAAAAGAGTAATACGAGACCTTAATATTGTAAACATCCGAGTTTACAAGTAGAAGGACCTAGTTTACCTTTCGAAGGTTCCCCTTTACCCTAAAATTGTACTACATGCCTTTATCTTTGTAAATTATGATATTACAAGAGTAAGGATAACTTTTACAATCTTGTGGAACATGACTGTCCTAAACAGAGTAATCTAAGACCTTAAAATTGTAAACATTTGTGTTTACACTTATAAGGACCCAATTTACTTTCCTAATGTCCCTAGTTACCTTAATATTGTACTAGAAGTCATTCTCTTTGTAAATGACAATATTACAACATTAAGGATGTGTTTTACAATCTTGTGGAACATAACTATCCATAAAAGAGTAATACGAGACCTTAAAATTGTAAACATCCGAGTTTACAAGTGTAAGGACCTAGTTTACGTTTCCAAGGTTCCCCCTTACCCTAAAATTGTACTACATGCCTTCATCTTTGTAAATTATGATATTACAAGAGTAAGGATAACTTTTACAATGTTGTGGAACATGACTGTACTAAACAGAGTAATCTAAGACCTTAAAATTGTAAACATTTGTGTTTACACTTATAAGGACCCAATTTACTTTCCTAATGTCCCTAGTAACCTTAATATTGTACTAGAAGTCATTCTCTTTGTAAATGACAATATTACAACATTAAGGATGTGTTTTACAATCTTGTGGAACATAACTATCCATAAAAGAGTAATACGAGACCTTAAAATTGTAAACATCCGAGTTTACAAGTGTAAGGACCTAGTTTACGTTTCCAAGGTTCCCCCTTACCCTAAAATTGTACTACATGCCTTCATCTTTGTAAATTATGATATTACAAGAGTAAGGATAACTTTTACAATCTTGTGGAACATGACTGTCCTAAACAGAGTAATCTAAGACCTTAAAATTGTAAACATTTGTGTTTACACTTATAAGGACCCAATTTACTTTCCTAATGTCCCTAGTTACCTTAATATTGTACTAGAAGTCATTCTCTTTGTAAATGACAATATTACAACATTAAGGATGTGTTTTACAATCTTGTGGAACATAACTATCCATAAAAGAGTAATACGAGACCTTAAAATTGTAAACATCCGAGTTTACAAGTGTAAGGACCTAGTTTACGTTTCCAAGGTTCCCCCTTACCCTAAAATTGTACTACATGCCTTCATCTTTGTAAATTATGATATTACAAGAGTAAGGATAACTTTTACAATGTTGTGGAACATGACTGTCCTAAACAGAGTAATCTAAGACCTTAAAATTGTAAACATTTGTGTTTACACTTATAAGGACCCAATTTACTTTCCTAATGTCCCTAGTTACCTTAATATTGTACTAGAAGTCATTCTCTTTGTAAATGACAATATTACAACATTAAGGATGTGTTTTACAATCTTGTGGAACATAACTATCCATAAAAGAGTAATACGAGACCTTAAAATTGTAAACATCCGAGTTTACAAGTGTAAGGACCTAGTTTACGTTTCCAAGGTTCCCCCTTACCCTAAAATTGTACTACATGCCTTCATCTTTGTAAATTATGATATTACAAGAGTAAGGATAACTTTTACAATGTTGTGGAACATGACTGTCCTAAACAGAGTAATCTAAGACCTTAAAATTGTAAACATTTGTGTTTACACTTATAAGGACCCAATTTACTTTCCTAATGTCCCTAGTAACCTTAATATTGTACTAGAAGTCATTCTCTTTGTAAATGACAATATTACAACATTAAGGATGTGTTTTACAATCTTGTGGAACATAACTATCCATAAAAGAGTAATACGAGACCTTAAAATTGTAAACATCCGAGTTTACAAGTGTAAGGACCTAGTTTACGTTTCCAAGGTTCCCCCTTACCCTAAAATTGTACTACATGCCTTCATCTTTGTAAATTATGATATTACAAGAGTAAGGATAACTTTTACAATGTTGTGGAACATGACTGTCCTAAACAGAGTAATCTAAGACCTTAAAATTGTAAACATTTGTGTTTACACTTATAAGGACCCAATTTACTTTCCTAATGTCCCTAGTTACCTTAATATTGTACTAGACGTCATTCTCTTTGTAAATGACAATATTACAACATTAAGGATGTGTTTTACAATCTTCTAGAGCATAACTATCCATAAAAGAGTAATACGATACCTTAATATTGTAAACCCTCATTTTACTTGAATAAGGACCCAATTTACATCCTTATGATCCGGAGTTACCAATTCCTTATAATGTGGATCCATATCCTTATAAATGAGTATTTACAACATTATGGATTAGGTGAACCCTAATGTTGTAATCCTTGTTCAAAAACTTGTAAATCACTACTCAAATCTTGTAACTTATAAGTTTTATGATCCTTTTACAATGTTATGGTACTCTCATATCCAAACTACTGTAAATCACTATCCAATTATATGCCAATTGCCAAACAGGAAGGGCATAATTGCATGACCCTTATGCAATTGCATTGTTAAAAAGTGAAAACTTGATAACTTCGTTTACAACATTATGGATTAGGTGAACCCTAATGTTGTAATCCTTGTTCAAAAACTTGTAAATCGCTACCCAAATCTTGTAACTTATAAGTTTTAGGATCCTTTTACAATGTTATGGTACTCTCATATCCAAACTACTGTAAATCACTATCTAATCATATGCCAATTGCCAAACAGAAAAGGCATAATTGCATGACCCTTATGCAATTGCATTTTCAAAAAGTGAAAACTTGATAACTTGTATAACCGGTAACCAATTTTTTAAAAATTTTGAAAATATCATAAAGGACAAATGGTGCATGGGTGCACCTGGTGCACTATAGAAGGTGCCTTAAACCTAACCCCTAGTATTCTCCTTGCCCGATTACATATTTGCCTTCAAATGTTCAATGATTAAAAGTGCTTGAGACTTGTATGCTTGTGTCCATTGCTAGCCCACTTCTTGAGATATGCACCACGGACTATGATGATTGATGCCTCGATCGAGATCAAATTGTATGATCCAACTTTTCAAATGAGACTGTCAATCTCGAAGCAAAATGTTGGACCACAGGTCAAACACATGTCATGATGTTTGGGAAAAATTCTTTCAGAGAAAGCAAAGATTTTGATTGGATGAACAAATCTCTTAAGTTTTAGAAATGTTTTACCCTGCCTGTTGTACATACTTTGTGTTCTGGTCAATAGCCATGACCTCAACTCAAATGATCAGCTGGGTTTCATGATCATGTGCTCAAATATTTTTCAAATTCCAGAGAGGGAGCGTGCACTGCCAATTGGGTCTTTTTCCACGTGTTGCTTGTTGCTTTGCACGGAGGATCACTAGGATCATGTGCATATCATGCACAGCATGATTAGCCTACTCTGCCCTACCCCTACATACATATTGCTCACCCATCTCCTCCTCCTCCTCCTCCTTCCTCACTGAACCTAATCTAACATATGCTTTGCTATGATGCCAAAATCCCCAAATGGAATCAAAAGCACAAGTGGTCCTAAATCTATATGACTTGTGCCCATCAGATTTCCATTTCAGAAAGTGATATATGTATATATATACATATCTGTACTGTCATTAAAACTAACACATTTGNGTAATTTCCTTTGAAGCAAAATATTGTCTTACATATATATGAAGTCAAATTATATTTACCTTCTGTGTTTTCCCATTGTTACTGCATGCTGCAGCTAATAAGCTATGATTCATTCATATTGCATTGAGTTGTATTAGATACGGCCGGTACAGTTGGTGGGTGATGTTGGATGTGCATATTAATATACCAAATAATCTCTGTAACCTAACCACTACTTTCTCCACCACCCCCTGCAATTGCCTTGCCTGCCTTGCATAAATAGAAAAGATAGAGAGGTCAAAGCAGGCTAGCACAAGCACTGCGGGAAGGAAAGATCTCAAAATTAATTCAGAAACCAACCGACTTTATTTATAACATATAAGTTATAACCAAAGCAATCATGCTGCTCATCTACCTACTGATCAAAAAAGAAAAGAACACACCATTTTCAATTCCTGCTTCTTTATTATAGCAAATCTTTGGGTTATTGCATTCATCTTTTACACAACACTCTCTGTGCTGTGGTTGTTGTTGAGAAACGTAAAAGCCTTCCCTGACACTAGAAATTTTGGTAAAGGACTAGAATTTATTATAGTTGTAAATATTTTAATTTTTCTTCTTGTGCTAAGTTAGAAAAGTTGTAACATTATTTATGACATTCTTGGCATGGCATCTTTCCCTTGAAATTTGTCATGAAATTTGTGACATTTAGGCAAGTCTTTTCTCTTGACCCCAAAAAAAAAAAGAAAAAAAGGCAAGTCTTTTCTATGATTCTCATGACAAGTCCAAAAAGTCGTTCTATGAATCCAATGCATCCCATTTTCCATTCAACCTTGTCACAGAAATCAACAATTTCTTTTTGAATATTTATCATATGAAAAAAGAGATTACACGTAGCTTCTCTCGTAACATCTCCGAAGAACATGTCGAATGCAAAATGTTTAATTTGAATTTTATGACTTATGTGGCAAATTGATATCTTAGCAAAAAATTTAACTCTATCCAAAAATACTAAATATCATATTTTTTTGTTATATTTTTTAAAAAAAACATGGAACCCATATGATGCATAAAGTTTTAATATTTATCAGGTGAAAAAATAGATTACACGTAGGCTTCCGAGAAATTGCCTCATTAATTGCATGTCCAAACAAATGCAAAGCAACTAACTAACAATTAACAGCATAGCATATACCTTGACAAGCAAGGCAATATATATAAATGCTCACCGCAAATGCTAAGATTAGTCTCATTCCTAAAACGTCGCCGTCATGGATGATTCCATCGCCGACACACTATAAACTCAAAGTGTCGCAGCAAATGCAAGCCTTTAAGTTTTGAAGAGTCATATATGAATACGATTGCTTAAATTAAGTATCATAATATTCTTCAGGGTTTTATAGATGCCGGCGGCAACCTTCCAATCTCCCAACCATTATTATCAAAGCTAACAATCTCACAACCATATGGCTAACTAGGTCTTTTCTTCTTCTTCTTCTTGAACAAGAAAATATCCCAATGAACAAGAAAATTGAAATTTTATATCCCCTTAAATTGTGCTTCAAGCTACTGCCTCCCACGTTAATTAAGGTGAGGAGGATGATCATTGGGTTTGAACTTGAATGAGTTGTAGCCACCTTCCTACTTCCTAGGAAGAAGTTGGCATTTGCCTTTTCCCTTTTCGATTTCCACCATTATTTTTTTTTTCATTTTGTGTTAATAATATTTATTATCCAATTGTAAGGTAAGTGATTAAGAATAATTATCGCTGTAAATAAAATTATGTGTTCAAATTCTCCTTCCTCCAATATAGCTTGTATCAATTATTCACAAATACAAATGCATAGTGATTTTAAAAAAATGCAATGTTAATTTGATTGTAAAAGATTAATTAAAGCATACTTACTGATAATTTAAAATAGAAAATTGAGCTTTATAATAGTCAAAATCAGACTAATGAGTGACTATTAGTTGAATTAATTAAAAGTTTAACCCAAATGGGAAAGCCCAAAGTTGTTACCAAATTCCAAACTCATCACAAGTCTATAAATACATATTTAAACCTCCTCACCACAAGTCTCAGACTCTCGTCCAACCGAGCCCACACCTTCTCAGCCATTTGCCATTTGCCACCACCCTCACTCTTCACTTCACCACCCTCCTCTTTTGGCTCTTTTAACTCTTCACAGGGCAGCTTCTCTCCCTTTCCCATCTCTCTCTGTTTCTACATGCTTTACCAAACCAAATGGGCAACCTCTGCGCCTGCCTCGCAACCCAACCCGTGAAGAAAAAACCCATAAAGCGCCTCCCCAACCCGCCACCGCAATCCAATACCAGCAACCGGTGGACACGGATCCGATCCTCCAGAAAAGAGAAGCTCGACGACGCTTTGCTCCAAGAACAAGCTCTCGCCGCCGCGATTCTGTTCCAGCAGCACCAGCAGAACGGTTCTTTGCCCTTTGATCGCTCTGCTTCGCTGCGGTACCCGAATTCGAGCTCCAAGAAGAGCAGCAACGCCTTGCCCCGTAGCTCCAGCTCTCGGGCTCGGTCCCTCACCGACCCTCTCCTCCAGCCTCACCAGCTTGTTAACCAGGTTTGTGCTAATTGGTTTTGGCTAAATTTTGTTAATTTGGATTTAAAGGTTGGAACTTGGAGGGGTTGTGGAGTTAATTTGCTGTTTCCTCTTGTGGGTATTTTGCAATATAGCATTTGATTGTGGAAATTAATGAGATTCTAATTTTGTGATTATGATGATTGATTTTTTTTTCGAGTTTTTCTTGTTTTGTTTTTGGAAAGGAAATAATGACTGAAAGGTCAAGACTTGGTTTGGTTTTAGGTAGGATTTCCATTTTGTTCAGACTAACTGGTTTCTTGGGTTAATTTTTTTCTTCATCCCGAGGCGGTAATATTGGGCTGTAAATATTTGTTGTTCTTCTTTGTATGTATCATCTCTTCTCTTCTCACACGTGCACAAACGGACAAACACATGCATGTTTGTATCTACATAGGTGTATGCCTCTATTTGTCTGGACGTATTTTATGTTAAGGATATTGGACTTTTGTTTTAACTAAATTTCATATATTTGGAAATTTGTTTTTTCTGTTTGGATGAAATTTACATTTTAATGCATGCCGATGTTTATACATCATGTCGAGAACTGGACGTCATGACTATGCATTTAAATAAAGATAAAATTATCAAAGAGAATCATGGTGATGTTTACCAAGGTGTTCTATGAAATTACTTTGTTGTGATTGCTCATATATGCTCCATTTTTTCACTGACAATTGATAGACAGCCACACGATATAGAGGGAATTTGTAAAAGAACAAAAACAAAATCCCATCTTTTTTCCATTGTTGTCATTGAATCGTTGATGAATTCTTTTGGTTCCTAACAAGTTTTTGTTTGGATAGGATGTAAAGCTTGATGATCTGGAAACCAACCATTTTGTCCTTGTACATGGAGGTGGCTTTGGTGCTTGGTGTTGGTATAAAACCATAGCACTTCTGGAGGAGGTTGGTTTTAAAGTTACTGCCATAGACTTGACTGGCTCTGGAATTCATTCATCTGATGCAAACAGTGTCACAAGTCTTTCTCAATATGTGAAGCCTCTTACTGATTTTCTTGAAAACCTTCCCGAGGGAAATAAGGTATATTCAGTTGCTTTCCAATTATTTTGCTAATACCTAATCTTATTTGTGCTGCTGAGTTTGTGACTTTGCACTGTATAACTAGCTAATTTTTTAATGTTATTCATATAAACAAAACTAAATCATCTTTGCTTGCACTTCAAAAATATGATAATGCTGCACATTGATAAGATAAACCTGATGCACGGGTCAAATTATCTACACATATGGAATGTATTATTTACTTTTGGAAACGTATTTTATAGAGCTGTATATGGTGATAGTTACTTGATGAAATGTCAACAGATGATGTTCATGTAGCTGTTAGTTTGTTGGTGTTTGGGGTGGGGGGGCGGCGGCGGGGGTGTGTGTGTAGCTTAGGAGAATTATTTGCTTTTGCTTTTCAAGTATTTTGGATTCATACATGAGCTAAATTTATTGTTTGGTACATAGACCAATATAATTCTTGAGTATATAACTTCCTCTCTGTTTCTATCTTTTGATCTTTTTGTATTATGCAGGTAATCTTGGTGGGTCACGATTTTGGTGGTGCATGCATATCATACGCAATGGAGTTGTTTCCACATAAAGTTTCAAAGGCCATTTTTATTGCTGCAGCAATGTTGAAAAATGGACAAAGTACTCTTGAAATGTTCTCCCAACAGGTTTTCCCTCAGCCTTTTATCCTTTAATTTGATAATCTATAATTTGCACTAATGTGAATGAATTTCAAAAACTGAAATTTGATAATGTATTTCATATCGCTTATAAATAATATTAAATAGAAATGTAATCTTACTAGAATTAGGAACCTTAAATATGCTTAGATGGATGTGATTAGCGTTATATTAGTCTACTTTTTGTGAATTCACGGCTCTGAGGGTCTTAGAGGGATGGGCTTCTGTGAGTGCTGAAGTCCTAGTCATGAGTACCATAATTCTATAAGCTTTATAAAAGTTGATTGAGTGACTAAGGCTTAAAATTATTGCAGGCCACTTCAGATGATCTTATGCGACAGGCTCAGATATTTTTGTATGCAAATGGGAATAATCAGCCTCCAACTGCTATTGATTTAGATAAATCAATGTTAAAGGATTTGTTATTCAACCAAAGTCCTGCCAAGGTATGTTTCTCTTCTTTTAATATGCTAAACTACAAATGATGATTTTCCATTTTTCCAGTTCAGTTTGGCTTATTTCTTTTTGCTTCTCTTGGTCTAGGATGTCGCATTGGCATCTGTTTCGATGAGGCCAATTCCCTTTGCCCCAGTTCTGGAGAAGCTTTCACTTTCGGATTTGAAATATGGATCGGTGAGGCGGTTTTATATAGAAGCATCAGAAGACAATGCCATACCCATCACAGTCCAGGAGCGCATGACAAAAGAAAGCCCTCCTGAACAGGTCCTTCGCTTGAAGGGTGCCGATCACTCACCTTTTTTCTCAAAGCCCCAAGCCCTGCACAAGTTGTTGGTGGAGATCTCAAAGATTTCTTCTACTTAGAAACACCTTTTCTTTTCTGGCTAGATGGCTTCTAGAGAACGTTTCATTCTGATTATCCAGCGACACGATAGAAATGCCACCGGAATCATCAGTAATTTATGCAGTTGCATTAGATAGGATGGTAAGTAAGCATGTAAATGCGGATAGGATTAAAGTCATGTGTTATCGGTGCTCGTTTTATTGCTTATGAGAGTTATGTTCACATAAGATGTATTTTTGAGGTAATTTTCAAGGTTTGATGCACTTTTATCGCATGAGAGAATCGTTGTTAGATGTTTACTTTGAGTGAACTTGCAGCAAATCAACATAACATGTATTAACTTTCAAGCCAATACCTTTGCGTATAAGAGGTGGTCCTGGAGAGACATTAACAAATCACTTCAAAATTTCCAGAATTCAACCATGAAGACATGCTTGAAAGCAATGAAACGTTAATCCTTTTAGGTAAAGTGAGTTGGACATGTCCACCCTCACTACCGTGGGGGCGCAACACTAAATCATTGATCCCAACCAACGCCACGTGTGATCTCCAACCAATATTTGCATGCCACCTCAGAAAATTGACCACGTCTCTTAAAAACAAAATCTAAAAACACAAACACATACTCTCTCTTTCTTCAACTTAGAAAGAAAAAAGAAATTTAGCCCCTCACCTCCCTGTTTCTTTGGCAGTTGGCTCCAAAAGTTAGGCCCCAAGACGAAGCGAGAACAAAGTACGTTTATCTAAATAAATTTCTCACTCTCTCTCTCTCTCTCTTTTTACGCTTCAATTTCAGATCCATTTTGTTATATATCGTTATTCTTTTGGGGATCAAAAGAATAGGGATCTTAAAATGTTTTATTGGTCACGATCTGATGCTTTTTTCTATACATGTTGTTCCTTCAAATTCTGAATTCTTCGTTTCTGTTTTCTGCAATTTCATGTATATTTCCTGGTTACATTGGCCAAATTATTCATGTAATGTTGTAATTATCGTCCATGTGATTTCTTAAGCTGGTCCTGGTGCACTTTCTTCTAATGTCCCCATAATCTGTTGCCATTTAGTCCTTTTTCTTAAAGAAAATTGGACCAGCAAGCATTGTGCTACATTGTTATATATTTTAGCTGGGTTTTGTATATATGCTTCATCATGCTGTGAAATTGTAAATTACCCCATTTTATTTTTCAACTACAGATTTTCTTGTAATGAACTCTTACATGTTTTTGTTTTCGATGAATATTCGAGCGTAAATGTTCCCTTGCCTCCTTGAAATAACATGCGGAATTTGGATTTGTTGCTGGAAAAATAGGAAGAGAAATAAAAATGGGGCGTGGACGTGGAGTCAGCTGTGGTGGTGGGCAAAGTTCTTTGGGCTATTTGTTTGGAGGTGGAGAGACTGCTAATGTTAACAAGACCCTATCTAAAAGAACTCAAAACCCAGTGAGGGCAGCAGGGGAGGCTCCTTCTCAGAGTGAGACTGCTCCTGCTCCTGCTCCAGCTTCAGCTTCGTCACCGATTGATAAGCAGCAGATAGCAGCAGGCCTCCATGGGAAGCCTACAAACAATTACCACCGAGCTGAGGGCCAGAATTGCGGCAACTTCATCACCGTATAAAATCCTTTTTAATTTTAATTGCTCCACTTGGCTTGTGGTTTTTGTCAACGTATATAATAATGCATCAAAAGCTCAGGAGGGATATAATGTTTTTCGCATGCAGGATCGTCCATCTACCAAGGTTCACTCTGCTCCTGGCGGCGGATCATCGCTTGGTTACTTGTTTGGTAGTGGGAACTGAGTAGTCTTGCTTCTATTCCATGGAATAAATGCATCAGCATCTGAATATTAAGCACGGATGTTACATACTTTTATGATAATATATATTTATCTGTAATATAATTCAGAAATATCCATGTCTATATATATTCCAAAAACTGTGGCCTTCATGTGTTGTTTGCTTTATATAGTGGAAATTTCACACAACAGTTCCCAAGCTTCAATTATATAGGCTTTCTTTTAGGTCTAACTTGGACATGCTCAAATTTTAAGGCTAAATAGATGGATTAGCTCGATTGATGACGGAGAGTGGGATGATGAGTTAGAATCAAGCTAAAGTTCAGAATTTTGATTCCTTCTAATGTAACCAAAGTTGGTTATGATTGCATGTTCGAACAACCTAAGGTAAATTTGATCAAAGTTAGTTATGATTATAGGTTCGATCAAATTAAAGTTATAATAACCTACCTAAATTCACAATCTAGCAACATAATCTAAACGTTCAACCTCAAACAAAATCATCCTAAAGGTAATACCCAAAGCTCCCATGAACTATGAAGTATCTTAAGTTGTTCTAGTATTTTTGACTGGCAAGTTGAGATTGAAGTCGTAACACTTTGTAGTTGAGTGTGTCTTTGCCTTCTACTGGCCTCCGAGGCTGCAAACATGGTTCGTTTGGAACAGAGTGGAATCTAACGAGAAGTACTTGTTTCAACCGTCGATTGATCCCAGCCGTCCACTGTTCCACGTGTCAGTTTGCGCTATTGGTTCTATTCTATACCAATTTTACTCCATATAGTCTTTTGGTTGGATGCAGTCCTATCCGTCTCTGTAGTAAAACATTTTTTTTTTTTTTCGTTTTGGGACATGAAACGCTTTGCAATTTACTTACAATATTTTTTTGTGAAACCCAATTTACATACAAGACCCTGCTTTAAAAACAAGTGAAGGCCGAAAAAAAGAAAGAAAAAAGTGAAGGCAGATACAAATAAACTAATAATGGAATTAAACAAGAGGAGGTTGACTTGCATTAGGTCCTTTGGACATGGCAATAAGTCAATTCCTTCTACCTAAGTTCAAATTCTCATTCTCGTAAATTAGATAAATTTTGTTTAAACCATAGTTTGTATATTATTAATATGATTTATTGTTCAACTTTCAACAAAACAAGAGAGTATATGGTTTACAAATATAACAATAATGAATTAAGTTCAGCAAATAAAATTCATTTTAATCACATTTAGTTTCTCCAAAATTTGTAAATGTCCACAAATCCAAAAAAGAATTCTAATTTACTTTTGCTAAACCTTTCCTATTAAAAGAAAAATAGAGAAGAAGAAAAAAAGGATCCAGGATTTAAATCCAACTCATAGATGATAATAGCCGTCTATTAGCGCATGAAACTCCAACGCACTTGGCTACGGTCCGATAGATTAACCTCATTAAGCCTCAGCTAGGGTTTTCGTCTCTCCCTCTCTCTCTGCTCTGTCTTTGCTGCAAAAGAAAAACCAGTTGCAGCTGCAGAGAGCTTGAACAATGACGACTATTTTGCCAACCTCGGAGGAAGATCCTGCTCTCTCCGTTGTCCGATTCACCTCAGAGCTCTCCTGGGCCGACGCTGGCCCTGAGGTACTCCTCTCTCCTTCTCCGCTCCATGTTCTCTCTGTAATTATCTCAATATGCCTGCTCGAGTTCTCTTCGGTCACAAATTAATCTCTTTTATCTCCAATTCGGTGGTCTAGTGGTTTTTGCTTAGCGTCTTAGATCGAGTAGTTGAACTAAATTTTAGGGTTACTAGTATATAAATCTGTGATTAGATACTGAATGATTTTTATTATTAAAATTTGTATTTCCATCCATGGTGCTGGGAATGTGGTATTGAGTAAATCAAGGGGATAAGAATGAGGCTTCCTCTCGTTAGATATGTTATGTTATTTGCTTAATCCTAAAGCAGCTTATGTAATTTGTATATCAATAATGTGCATATGTATATCACTTGTATGCACGGAAGTTGGTGAATTCCTTGGAGAAATTTATCTTTGCCATGATTATCTGCCAGGTTGCTGAGCCACAAGTCAGTAGATTATGCACGGAAGCCCAAGAATGCATGGTGATGGGAAGGTGGTTCGATTTGGTGTCACTTATGCTAACTTCAGCTGATGTCATATTATCAAAGGTCTCTGAGAAAGGTAAAATCCTTATTGTGCATCTTTATGTACTCTTTTTTTAGAAGTTAAATGGATAAAGAGGCTTAGAATTGCATGACTCTGTATTATCACGCATTTACCATTTACTAGTTGATGTAAAGAACATGTTGTTGATGGTGCAGAGTTTTTTTCTGCAATCCTTATTGTCCGACTATTATATCAATGTTTACTGCAAGTTCTTTAGCAAATTACTTCAAAATAGTGCACATGTTTTTGGTCAGTCAGTGGGATGCATATTATTGTAGGCATTGCTAATGTTCATTAAAATGTTTCATAATCATTGTCGGACAATATGGACCTTAGTAATCACTTCATTCAACGCACAATGATAATTAATTGCTAGCTTAACGGTATCATGTTGTTTGTTTTCTTAATGCCTATGTTCGTCAAACTTTTGTTCACATACACAATAATTCCTGTTGTTTTCCTCTTCAGATCTTGAGTGCATATTCACTGTTATCTGCAATGTTGTTACAAAGTCTGAAAGTCCAGATGAAGCTCTCGAGATGGCAAAACTTATATCCGCAAAGATTACTCAGCAACCAAGTGACAAGCCTGCTTTGCGCTTAAAGATGTAAGATACCATTGTGATTGTGACTCCATCTTGCATGCTTTTGAATGTACTTCCGACACTTATACTTTTCTTTATAGCTTGTTCAATCTGTACAACCTACTGGAGAATCCATATAGCCGGTTCTTTGTCTACCTGAGCGCTCTAAATTTGGCAATCAATGGAAAGGTCACTGAACATGTCATCCCTTCATTCAAAAAGATAGAAAGTTTCTTGAAAGAGTGGAATATTGGGGTCTCGGACCAGAGGCAACTATTTCTTACCATCTCAAATGTTTTAAGAGAACACAAAAGGTATGCTATGTAGAAATTGTAAACTTTTTTATGTGTACATGCCCCTGCTCAATTGGTTTTAGGAATAATTGATTACTTTTGTGTGTTGTATTTTCAGCTTGGCAAAGGAGTCTTTCAAATTCCTGAGCAAGTACTTAGCTACTTTTTCTGGTGAAGATGCATATATATTGAGTGAAGCCAAGGAGGAAGCTGTGCGCACAATTGTGGAATTTGTGAAGGCCCCTGACTTGTTTCAGGTATTGTAGGGTCTTTTGGAATTTCAAAGATTATGCATGCTAATTTAGTGGTCTACATTTCTCTTGATGCATGCTCATCCTTGTTTACTTGTGTTATGTCCTTTACAAATATATGTTTCTTTCCTTTAAAAAAATCTCTTCCTATGAGGTAGATCCAGTTAATTGTGCAGAGACAATTTAGTAGTTTGAATTGGCTCGTATAAAGTAATTATTGATATTAAGGTTTTTCTTGCATTTTGAAGAAGCTCCTTCTAACATTCATTTGGATTCATTAAGTTTCCTCTGAAGTTACTTATGAAATTTGTTATGCTTTTGGACTTTAGTCTGCATTGACCAGTTGGAGTGCTGATCATAACCCCCGAACAACTGGGTTTTTGGCATTTGTCTCTGATGACCAAAATCCCCCCCCTACAATAGTTGTTTAGATGCTGATATGTTGGTGTTATTGCTCTGCAGTGTGATTTGCTAGATATGCCTGCTGTAGGACAATTGGAGAAGGATGCTAAGCATGCGTTGGCATATCAGCTTTTAAAGATCTTTCTGACTCAGAGGCTGGATGCTTACTTGGAGTTTCAGACTGCCAATTCTACTTTACTGAAAGGCTACGGTAAAATATTGATTTCTTCTGACTGAGTCTTCTTCAGCATTATAATAGATTTTTTTTATTGCTGTCTAAATTATGCTTTATGAAATGTTATAGGACTTGTCCATGAAGACTGCATAACAAAGATGAGGTTGATTTCTTTGGTGGATCTTGGCTCTGATGAATCTGGACGAATTCCTTACAGTCTTATCAGAGATACACTTCAGGTTAGATAGGTTTACCTTTCTGGTTCTAAAGGTTTTCCTTTCACGTCTTGGTTAAGTATATGCTTATGGACTTGTTTTTGGCAGATTAATGATGAGCACGTCGAACTTTGGGTTGTCAAAGCGATAACTGCTAAGTTGATGGACTGTAAAATGGACCAGATGAATCAAGTGGTGATTGTGAGGTAAGTTTGTGTTTCATACCTAGTGCGCACACACAAACAAACATATATTTTTTTATTCATTCTTTCATGCTTCTTTGTTCTTGAACTGATTTAGCCATTGATCTGCAGCCGCTGTACTGAGAGAGTATTTGGGCAGCAACAATGGCTTACACTTAGATCAAAGTTAGCAACTTGGAGGGTAAGTAACTGCCTACATCTAGTGCTTCATGCGTTATTTTTAAATCTTGTTTAATAATTTCCAAAGAAACGAGAATTCTGTATGAAGGCCCACTCCTTTTTGTTGCGCTGTCCATAAATCTCATTATTGAATTTGTATATTGACAAAGTTCTCATTGGCAGGGTAATGTTGCAAATGTTATCAGCACAATTCGAGCTAACAGGATAACTGAAGATGGCTCGCAGGCAGTGCAAGGCTTAGTTATTCGTTAGAAAATTCTTGGTTATGTAGGTTCATGGCTGACTTATGAAAGCTTGAAGTAGTATTTATGATTCCCAATTATTTTCCCTTTGGACTTTGGATCCAAATGTTTTGGAAATTTTGACAGGAAAAAGGTCTCTTGTTATTTACAAATCTTATGATTATACGCTTGGTAAATGTTGAATGACTGCTTATATATCATCAGCAACTTATGTTGCGTTTGACAGGAAAACTCTCTTGTTCAGAAATTCGAATATGTTGGTGATGAATAATATATTTCTGAGAGCAATTGCAGCCTAACAGGTGATCTTTCTCAACCCCGATTGGATTCATTTTGCAATTGTTAGGAGTGGACAGGAAAACTCGTTTTTAGTTTCTTTCCACAAGAGGAGGTCTAGTGCCAAATGTTTGAATGAAGTGGGAAAGCTGCATAGTGTAAATGCAAAGAAATTGCCTGGATACTATATACAAGATTATTGCTTTCTGTCATCCAGTTAACTTTTCGTCTGATTACGTGGTTTGGTTCCCATTACTTTCTGATGACTAAATCAAAGACTTTCCTTGCATGTTAAATATTTGGCACTAATCTAAATGAAAGATTTTCCACAAATAGAAGATAGTAGACTTTGACTAGCACTAATTTTCTTGTGTAGGGCAGGCTGTAGACTTGACGGCATACACTAAGTGCCAGCACTGTTTTGTGGGGTCTCTTTCTTTGTGGTTCTTGTATCTTGCATCGACTGGGCTGAGGCGTAGTTATGAATAGGGAGTCGGTCGTACGCGTGTTTGGATTCCTACACCGGTCTCGAATCTGGAAAAGCTTTTTGTGTTAAGTGACTCTCAGCTCTCTACAACAAATCATCCACATTCACGTGACAAAACATCCCGTGGAGTAGTTGACGGGTGTGGTAGACTTACACTACAGAATTTGTACAGAGATTAACTAGAGATGTGAAAGGAAAATAAACTAGAACCACAAACACTACAATCGATTGAAATAAAATTGATGGGGCAGAGGAATATCTTGGCCAGATATTATTGTGGAACTTGGTTGTGTGTGGGAATTGAGTTACTGAAAATGGTAATATTTATATAAACATGGTGATGTAAATAGTGGTATCATGCTTAGTTTAGCAAGGTTAAGTTAGAAAAAATAAACTAATAACATGTTTTATGTGCTACTTGTTATGTGAAAATATTGGGCATATTTTAATAGATCAAGCAGTTATAAAAACATCAAAATATGGGCAACCTTTAGTTGCTCATTGTTCAAAAGAGTTTGGGCAGGTGTTTATATATATGGTACTGGGTGGTGGAAGGGGATCTAGGTCTTGCTAGCTCTGCTGTACAGGTGGCTTACATTCTTTCTACTCCTCTGTAGAGGTTTTGACTCTGTTGGCATAAATTTGGAAAATGGCAGGTGTTAGTGTATATAAGTGTATATAAATGGAAAATTTTGGGTGAGAGCAATAACTATTATGACATAATTAAGTTAAAAAATACAATATGACAAACAACAGTCTATATACATCAAGCATTGTATTAATCTGATGGACAAAAGTATAAACTCAACCTATTGAATAAATTCAGAACAATTGTGACAATTATTAAATAGTTATAAGAGAATTAAGCCAAAACACTTGAGCTTGAACAGAATCAAATCAAGGGGTGTTGATTTTGTAGCCATAAATATGGTAAATGGTATGCAGTAATGGAGACAAATGAGGAAATTTTGGCGAAGACAACGGCTATTGTTATAGAATTAAGGCCAAATAAACTGCACAAACCAAATTTAAATAACCTATGAACACCTAACGACCTATAAATAGAATAAGATAACCTAACGATCTAATGAGCAAGTTTGTTATAGAATCAAGATAATCTAATGGAGAAGCTATAGAAGCAGTAATAATCTATAAACAGCTATAGGTCATAGAAGTATAATAAAGACAGAAATAACAGGCTACATGTTATAGTTTTTGTTCATTACATTTAAAACATCTAATAAGAATTGTGAATCTTACAATGCACACAATTATCAACTTCACTCAAGCAACACTGAGTGGCAATTCAAATCCACCATGAACCAATTTATAAGTTCAAACATAGAACTCAATCATATGATAAACCATCACACAAAAGGTTTAGTTTCGGTCCAAAAGAGCAATTCGAGGATATGGTTCTTACCTAAAATGCTTTAGTGAAGTTGCAAAATCGCCCTTGTCCTCATGAGCAAACCTTTCAACAGCTGAAAAAAGAATGAAAGGAAATTTTCATTGTAATTCTAATCATTGGTGGTGCATTAGTAGACATGGGTGTGGACGCGGACTTGGAGTGGTGAGAGAGGTGTGTTAATAGTATGACTTTGTGAACGAACTTCTATAATCACCAATGTGAAGCCTATGTGTTCACTGGAATTCAGGAACAGATTCAATGGATATAATTGGAGCAATATAATTGAAATTCAATCCTACGTGTGACTAACATAAAAAAACAGATTATAAATGAATACGTATCTATGTATTACTCTAAACTAAAAAACAGATTTAAAGGATATAATTATGATATGAATATGCTTGTTTCACAATGAAAAACAGCAATGGGCCATGATCCAATGTAAAACAGAATGTTCAATTCTTGTTTATTTGAGTGTCTGCACAATCATTCTTGTTTATTTGAGTGTCTGCACAATCATTACAGCTAATATATTTCAGAACTTATTGTAGAAAATTATTGACCATGGAACTAAAATACTCTAAATCTTGATTGTGCAATTACCTTCGGATGTTCGTTCTTTGGCAGGTTGATCAGATGTGGTATTATTGGTTAACTGCTTGCTATCAGACTCAATATTGGTTTCCATCTCCATATCTGAGGAAGAAGAGTCATCTGATGATATAACATCAACCTGCTCATCCCATGGAAATGCCCTCTTCATGGTATATGGACTGTAACCTGCATAGGATAATTCATTCAGCATTCATATGAACTAAAACAACAGGGAGCCGATATAAAATAGATGAAAAACTTGAAGCTCCCAAAAGAACCATAAGTTACTCATTTTGTGCAGCATGCACACCACCCACCCACCATAAAGCATTAGCGCGATAAATTAGCTACTGGAGAGGTTTTTAGAGAAAATAACAGAATCTGGTGGCATTTGGAACACGAAACATCCTATCACCAATTCTGTCACTAATCTTTAAATACAAAGACAATAATATTCGCATAAAATCAGATTCGAGACAATGCCTGCAGGCTGTTCAATTCCAAAACATGGCTGACCACAGGGGAACAATTGCGAATAATGTTTGCCTACTATTAATTCATAAATGAATCCATAGGCAAGAACTAAGGCCAACCAGATAAATTAGACATATGAATAACAGATAAAAGGCATGCAATAAACTGCACACCTAGATAAGGCATGCTGGACTGCCAATCTCTTAATTATAAATCACAGGTCACTCAATTCTCATGATACACCCTATTTAGGGTACAAATGGGTTCTCCTAGAAGCAAACCAAACACGAACTTTCAATAAGATTTCATGCAAACAGATCTTTTGATTTCATCAACTCTGTCCTTTTTAAGGCAACAAAACATAGAAAATAAACTCTGCAAGCAATAAAATCCCAAAAAGACAATGCCTAAACAAATTATACTAATATAATCAATAACAAAGTCCTCATTCACAATCTCGATCCTTAATCAGAAAAATGTACTAATATGGTATGAAAGTTAAAAAAAAGGAGAAGAAAAAAATACCCAGGAATCCAATAAAAGTAGCAGATCAATTGAAGTATTATAAAGTGATTTTTTAGTTCTAACCTTTGTAAGCATATTATTGGATTAAAAGAGTTTTCAAGTTTTGTTGTCTTAGTAATTAAGAGATAAAGTGATTTTTCAGTTCTAAGTATTGTTATTACTCTACCTATCATCACAACAACAAATTAACAACCCATTGCAACAGCAAAATCATTACAAATTGTCGAAATTGGCATGCTTAATTTCCCACAACAATAATATTAACTACAACAGATCATCACAGCAGTAGAATCAATTTGGGCAAGGAATCAAAGGATTCAACAACATGCTCAGAAACCCATGAGCAAACCATTAATTCGTTAAACATTACTACATTAGACACTAACAAATAATCAAAATGGGTACAAATTTATTAATTAGAAAAAATAAAGTATAAACGGGAGAGAGAACAAACCTCATTAATGGCAAGCACTTACCACAATATTAAGTCTAATGCAAAATTCACCGATGAAGATTTCGGATCACATAAGCTGAGCTGAACGATTATGCCCAGAGCTTCATTCCGTAAATCTGAGGGAGCTCATCAAATGCCGTAGGGAGCTTCCTCCAAACAACCTGGTACTGGTGGAAACTGCAACACAAAAAGATACCTTAATTGCAGCTCAAACATGTAAATGCAATTTCATATCTATTCATAAACTTCTAAATCTTAAACCAAATGGACCTGATAGTTTCAGCCCACAGAATCACACTTTTTTTTTTTTTTTCAAAGCACAAAAACAAAGATCCTATACTCGTCCTGTCATACTTTAATTTGACAGTTTCATATAATATAAAACTTCTAAAAAGAATTTGCAATGTTAGCAAAGCCAGCAGATGATTTTATTCTACAGAACATAAATAAAGAATTGATACAAAAGCATTCTAGATCTATCCGCAGCTAGAAACAATAAAGATGTACACGAAAGCAAATAGCATAAGCTAGAAACAATGGAAATGCATTATATATTTGAACAAAGCAACTGACCCTAAGGAGGTTTTTCTAGACAATCTAGACTCCCATAGGTTACTGCTCAGGGATTTACAAAACATTCACAATGTTGGTCAATGCTGAGACTTTGCAAGTCATTAACGAACAGAATTGGACCTTCTCAAATTATTTAAACCATAAGGCGAGCCAGTTTAACTGTCTGATAGGCTAAAGCCTTTACTCTGACAGCGGTCCCAAATGACCTCAACCATGTTGTGTGCTGTTGTTATACCCAGGTATGTTTTGCATTTAGTATTTTCATCAAACCAATGTCTTTTTTTCTCTCTTTAATCAATCTAAATGGTCTGTGACTACAATTTTGTTTTAAAGAGATAAAAATCATCCATCTCATACATAACTTAAGTCAATTTATAAATAAAACTTTCCCTCTGTCAGATTAGTTTCCTTTTGTTTATCTTAAATTACACTATCTGTTTGTTCTTGAAGAAAAACCCTTTTATCTAAAAACAAATTAAATACAATTTCTATGGCCTAACCAAGCAAACCAGATATAAGCAATAATATCACAACCACAGAAATAACAATTTTCAAATGACACAATATCTAAAAACCAATTTGCCACACTTGATATGCATGACCTCTTCAAAAGACGAATAGAAAACTGACCTGTTGCCTAACAGCAATGGGAAGAGCTATCAAACAGTCCAAAAGTAGTTAGACAGCACCTATAACAAACGCAACCAAAAAAATGAAATCAACCAACAATCAAAAGAGCAAAAAATAAAAACATACAGATTCTGTTTGTGATAATGGTCTAAAAGTACATGATTTACGATAATTAATGTTTTTTAAAGGAAATGATGGCAAAAAAGGAGCTAATAATGTACATAAATCAGAGAATCATCTATAAGCATTTGACTTACGATGATTAATGATTTTCAAAAGGAAACGAAGAAGGAAAGGAGTTACTAATGGTAAAAACTCACACATGTGTTGCTATTTGTAGGCTAAGCTAATCTAATGGAGAAGTAGGCTATAAAAGTAGAAATAACCTGTAAACACTTAAAGGTTATAGAAGCAAAATAAATGAAAAATAACAGGCTATAGGTTATAGTTTTGTTCATTACACTTAAAACATCTGATAAGGGTTGTGAATCTTAAGTTTTGCTCAAATTGAACAAAGACATAAAGAGATCTAGGTTCTATCTTTGGAGCAACTAAGTTCTAGTTGATCTCTCTATCTCATATATGTTCATTCATATTCATAAACTGCTAGAAGAGCAGATCAAATGGTTAATAAGGTATCACAAAAACCGAAATTGAAATAATTCGGCAAATTTAAATCAAACGAACACAGTTCAACCAAGCATAGTTTATAACCATACGCAAAAGTGAAGTCTATGTTCCAAGATTTTGAAATATTAAGTAGATTACCCTTCTAAAATTATACATCAAGCAATCGCCTGGAAAAACCTATGAAGCACGTACACTGCCATAAGGTGACCATGGTTGTGTTGGATATATGCAGAGATCAAGACAATTAGAGTTTGATAAACCGTCCTATACTTAGTGATTCTAACTTTTTTTGATAAATAATCCTTTGCTCCCATCTTACCTTATGACTTCTATTTGTTCTCCTTCTCTTAAAAGCAAGTATTAACAAAATTCTAAAAATTTCCCACATATATACAGAGAGAAAGAGAGAGAGAGAGAGAGAGAGATCACTCATGCAAAAGCCAAGCTCCTCACCAAGATCAGCAGCAAAAATTGTATCTGTCAATTACAACCAAGAACCTTATGCATCTTCAAGGTCAAAGAGAGACTCCAAAAAGGGAACGCAAGATAGGTACAAAAAAACAAAAAAACAAAAATTCAGCCACACAAACATCAATTACCAGATTGATGAGCAGACTGGGGGTTCTCAAATTGATTACTCCAGTTCTTTTTCCTTAGATCTTCCTCCCTGTAACAACAAACCAAACTCAATTTCTGATTTACTTCTCAATTTTCGGCATGAAAATGAATAAACCAACTTAGAAAACCAAAAGAACGTTAAAAGCAACCTTTTTTACGAAACCTAGAAATCTCTTTGAGCTAAACCCGTGCGAAGAGAAGAAGGATGAAGCGCAGCTGGAAAGATGGCTGAACCACGAAGAGCAGATGAGATGAGATGAATTCGCCGGGGGAGCAGATGAGATGGCTGAACCTTATGCATCTTCATTAAGGAACATAACTAAGAGAGCAACCAGTCAAGCAGGGGCACAAACCCGTGCACCTCCCAAACAAAAATCGACGGCTCCCCATGCACGTGCAGATCTTCCATGGCTGCCCCCCAACCAGCTGGTTGGAAACGAACTGAAGGCAAGCCTCTGTCTCTGCGAACCAAACCCTCTCAACAAAGGAGGAGGGGCAAAAACGGAAAGAAAAGAAGCTGTTTAGTCAAGGGTATTTTCGCCATTTTACTGTGCACCAGAAAAAAAAACAGAAACAGCAGAAAAAATCAGGGGCATTTGCGTCATTACACTGTGCTTAGCTACAGTGTTTAGTTGCATTGGGCTTTAGTATATATAGAATTTTCCATGATTTCAGCGAAATGGCATAAAAGACTTTTGAGTTTTAGACTCGTCCAAACAAGCTGCGACCCCCCTTGCATTTGCATGCTCGCTTGCTTCTTCACGTTTGAATGTTTCATGATTTCACGTGTAGGATGCAGTCAGGGAAAAAAAAAATGTTAAAGAAAGACAAAAAACAAACTGCATGAACCCTCTCACTAGGGGTGGACATTTCAACTGAAAAATCCTAGTACTGGGAGCATTTGGCATGAAAATTCTCTTATGTGATGAATATTTCTAGGAGCAATTACCAGGTGATCTTTCTTCACCCTATAGCAAACGTTTAGAGTGGATACAACTCACTCATGATTAGTTCTTTTCACGAGATTTTGGATGTAATATTCAAGTATCCATGACCAGTTCCTATTTGCATTGTTCTTGTGTAAAGAATGTAACTTAACTCGAGTTTTATCTCAAAAGGTAATGTTAAGGAGAACTCCCCCTTATCCTGTTATGCACAACTTATTCTCCAACATAGGACAATTGTATTTGATTCACAATTCCCAACAAAGTTGCAATTTATTAAAATTTTACAATACTAAATCTTCTAGAATGATCTTGGGACAAACAACTACAATAAACGTAACCTGAGTAAACGACTCATTGCCCCTAATTTTTCATTCAATTAATTTTGTTCAAATACAACTGATATGAAACATTGCTTTAACATATTTACCATCCCACTGAAATCATAGTCCAGGCCCCTCGATCGTAAGTGCCTATGCTTCTAGCCACATTGCTTATCATCTTCCATTCGGATCGTTAATCTCAGAAAAGATTGTCCCGGATATACGTTGAATAGATTGATCGGTTGCACAAGTCAGCTCACTGCTACTAGCTTTGGCAGCAGTGTCACTGTAAAAGGCAACCTCATTGTCACCCTTACTTCCAATGCTCTTTTGATGAAGCTGCAAGGCAAGCTCAAGCTCCCTCAAAACATCATTCATCGAAGGCCGGTCAACCCCATTATCCTGGATGCAGCTCACAGCGATCTCACCAAACTTATTCAGGCACTCGGCTCCAATCATACCCCTCAAACTTGGGTCGATGATTTGATCAAGGTCCCCATCGCGATGACATCTCCTGGCCCACTCAGGAAGGCTCATTCGAGTCCCCTCCGCCGTATGAATCAAAGCTGGCTTCCCACACAACACCTCGCACAACACGACACCAAAGGAGTACACATCAGACTTCAGAGTCAGCCGCTGACATCGATAGTATTCTGGGTCCAAATACCCGAAACTACCTTTCACGGCCGTGCTGATGTGGGTTTTGGACATGGTGGTTGTGCCCATTTTTGACAACCCGAAATCCGAAACCTTTGCCACCCATTTCTCATCCAATAAAATATTTGTGCTCTTCACATCGCGGTGAATAACAGAGCCCTTGGCACCACTGTGAAGGTAGCACAACCCTTGCGCTGCGCCAATACAAATTTGAAGCCGTTGTTCCCACGAAAGAGGTGGGTTATCGGAGCGATAGAGATGGCCACCGAGAGTCCCACGTGCCATGTAATCGTAGACCAAGATCATCTCGCCTTTGTCGGTGCAGAACCCAATGAGTGAAACCAAATGGCGGTGACGGAGTTGAGAGAGCAGCTCGATTTCTGTCTTAAACTCATGAGCCCCCTGTGATGACTCCGGTTTCAGTCGTTTAATTGCAACAGGGGTGGCGCCACCATCGATGCAGCCTTTGTACACGTTCCCAAATCCTCCTACTCCAATAATGAAAGTTTTATTGAAGTTTTGGGTGGCAGCTTTGATCTCAGTAAGTGAAAAGGAACGACACAAATCAGACGGTAAAGATGACTCGTAGCTCTTTGTTGACTTAGTCGTCCCTTGGGTGGAGCCAGAGGACTTGACTTTCCATCTTTGTCTGAAGACAAAGAATGCTAAGACAGAAAGCACAAGTACGCCGGAAACTACACCGGCGACGATGGCAAGCATACGTGTCCTTGCCTTGTTTTTGGGTATTTTTGAGCTTGACGTAGTACCCTTTGGTGGGTCGTGATCGGCCAGATTACCATTTGGGAAAATCAGTTTGAAGATTTCGAGACCATTCAGAAATGCATAATCTCCTAACGAATCCACTGGTGGCAGTGCGATGAAGAGATCAACTTTGCTCTCGGGTCCGGGGCCAGACATAAACACTGTGAAGTCCCCATAGAATGGAAGCCCATTTCCGAAGCTCCCATATAATACATTTTCTAAGTCCGATATTGGCAATCTGCTGGTTTGATTGGCTATGTAAAGTTCAGACCGCGGATCTATTATCGTGGATCGAGACTGACAAAAATGAAGCCTAACCAGGTAAGAAAACCTGGAATCTACAGGGAATTCCCAGGTGAGATTGTAGATCTCGTTGATAGACCGGGCGGTTTGATAAACTTGCTTTGGCGCTGTGTACGCTGGTATTTCAGAAAAGTTGAGTTGAATACTCAAGTTCTGTCTTAGAACGCTCCTTGTTAAACTTACATCGTCCAAGTAATTCCGCTCCTCTGGGAAACCATCCCAATTGCGGTACATGCCAGTGTCTTGATTGGAAGAGATTGAGTTTCCACCGACGTTTATTCTGTAGACCATCTCCAGAGCAGTGCTGTTTTCGAGGACAAAGTTGCTTCCGGTGCCTGCAATTATAATCGGATTCCAGTCGCGTAAACCGTAGTACAGATCGGGGGGCATGGACACAATTTCAATTCCGTTGATAAACGCATACGCATCTGGGATTGTTTTGCTCGGAGTGAACGTGATGTTCAAGCTCTCTTCTTTATCCATGTTTAAACAGAACTCTTTGTATATTCTGTCCAACCCAGACGCATCGGCAGTGACTAAACCATTGAAGTCGTGGAGAAGGGTAACGCCCCTGGCTTTGACTGAGAAGATGGCTTTGGATCGGTCAAAGTCAGGGCCGTAGGAAACTGGGTTGAAATACAAGCGGATGAACTTTGGGCCTCTGGTGAGTTCAAAACTGTAAGTAAATTCAGAGCGAGAAAGTCGCACTGTGGTGTAAGGCACTTGTTGGACGGTGTTCGAATGAGGTGCTTGTTTGAATATGGATGTGTTCCCAACTGCTTGGCGTTCAAAGGGGGAAAATATTGAGTTGATATCTCCAATCCAATTTCGGCGATCATGTTCGTTGAACGAATTGCCGGAATAGCCACATTTGACGGTGATATCTTCCACCGGAGTGTAGATAGGTGGCGAATCTCCAGCCGCCACGAGTAGGATGACGATGGTGGACAGGAAAAAGGAAAGGTAATTGCTGATTGAGAAGTTGTTCATGATACTAATTATATATAGCAAGAGAAAGAGAAGGCTGAGGTGTTAGTGTTGATGGAGATAAAATGGGAAAGCTGCTTACAGATACGAATGTAAGTGCTTGGGTTCTTGCCCGGTTTTCTGTACTCTGCACTTGCTACGCGTTTCTCAATTAACATTCACTCACTTTACTTGGCCATTTGGTCTTTTGGTCATGTCATTGCAAAAGCACTGCCCCTCCCTCCCTGTAGTGTAGAGAGTGGGGCCTTTCTAATTTCATATTCATACTAATCATGCTTGTGTTCATACATGCTGCTACCCTCAGTTTTTACCAAAGGACTTGAAGAGCAATTACCCTCAGTTTCCGTCCTCAATGTCGATCAGTCAATATGATAGACTTTGACAATTAATTACTATTAGTTTCCTTACGCATACAGTGGACTTGACGATTGATTTGGTCCCCAACAAAAGGATATTCTACCGAAATTTCGAGAGAAACTTCGAGCTTGGAAAATTTCTTTTATTTTTCTAATTCCGGCTTGGCCTATATGTAGGTATATAAATTTTTACACAAATCTCCTCCTTCTAGCCCCAAAATCAGAGAGAGGAGAAGAAGAGGGAGAAAAAAAAAACAAAGAAGGGGAAGAGAGAGAGTTGCAGAGGGAGAGATGAGAGCGTGCGTGAGAAAGAGGAAGTGTGTATGCGCGTTGATATTAATATATTGCCCTCCGGCTTTGTCCCACGTGATGCTCATGTGTGAATTTTGATGGAACTTTGAATGAAATCATTTGAAATCTAATGGTAGGGGTGAAATTAGTGAATTCATGTAATTCGGGTGCTAAATTGGTAAATGTTTTTATTTCAAAGGGTAAGTTCGATTAGGGTGATAGTTCAGGGGAATAAACAACTGAAAATCCTTGTTATTATGAAATAGAGGCATTTATTAGGATTTCGCCAATTATGGAATATTAGTTCATGTTTTTAATGGACTTTAATAAAAATCCCTAAATCATAGAATCAGTTTAATATGTGAGTCAACCAAATGATTGATTTTAGGATATTAACGAGAGTGGCATGTTTGTAATATGGGTAAATTGTTAGGTGTATTTTAATGCTAGGTGGCTCAATATTTTAAATTTGAGCTTGATCTATTACTTGAAAAGTCAATAAGCTAAAAATATTTTGGGAGATTCACTATTATACTCAATATATGAGTCTAAATTATTTATTTAAAAAAAAAAACCCCTATATGAAATGGACTTTAGAAACACACCAAAAACCTATTTACAATATAACAAAAATGTTTTTAATTTCTTTTAAATTACAAAACTGCCATTGATTTCTTAAAACAAACACAACCCCAAAACCTTATAAAAAAGGCCAAAACACTCAATAGGTCATCAAAGTAATTTAATAATCAAAATTAAATTAAAAAGGTCAAGCTGTCATTTTTTGGGTATGTTTATAAAAATTAAATGGTGTAGGGTTTATTTATAGTTTTAATGCTAATAATGGGTATATGACTAAATATCTCTAATATTTTTAAGGGCTAAGTTGTGAGTGACCCTTTAATTAATCACAAACCATTACATAAAAAATTAATCTAGTTGGCCATGGAAGGCATAATTACAAATATAGGATGAATGAAATGCAATATGATTTAAAGAGCCATTGCAATATTAATTTTGCATGCAATTATGGGCTCACGCCTCACGCGTACAAATTGTCAAAAATATAGTTGCTCATCATCACCTCCCACTGGGATCCATGATCTCAGAGAAGATGGTGGCGGATATGCATTTAATGGATTCATCGGTCACGCAACTTTGCTCACTACTACTAGTGTTGCTTTCAATGCAGTTGTGATGAAGCTGCAGTGCAAATTCGAGCCCCCTCACAACATCATTCATCGATGGTCGTTCGATTGCATTATCATGCATGCAACTCATTGAAATCTCAACAAACTTATTCAAGCCCTCAGTTTCAATCATCTTACCACCCCTATTAATGTTTGGGTCAATAATTTGATCCAGTTTCCCATCACGGTAACATCTCTTGGCCCACTGAGCCAAGTTGATTTGCCCCAACTCCACTGTATCTGTATGCATCACGGCTGGCCTACCACACATTATCTCACACAGCACTACCCCAAACGAATACACATCTGACTTCTCAGTCAGCCGTTGAAGTCGGTAATATTCCGGGTCAAGATACCCGAAACTTCCTTTTACCACCGTGCTGATGTGCGTCTTGGACGTGTCGGCGGTGCCCATTTTTGACAACCCAAAATCCGAAACCTTGGCCACCCATTTCTCGTCCAACAAGATGTTGGTGCTCTTCACGTCACGGTGGATGATGGTGCCCTTGACCCCACTGTGGAGGTACTGCAGCCCTCGCGCTGCACCTATACAAATATGAAGCCGTTGTTCCCAAGAAAGAAGAGGAGGGGGAGGTAGGTTATCTTTGTGGTGGTAGAGATGGTCAGCTAGAGTCCCCCGTGCCATGTAATCATACACCAAAATCATTTCACCTTTATCACTTGAATATCCGATTAGAGAAACCAAATGGCGATGGCGAAGCTGCGAGAGCATCTCGATCTCCGTCTTGAACTCGTGTGCCCCCTGTGATGACTCGGGTTTCAGCCGTTTGATTGCAACTTGTGTGGCCCCACCATCAATGCATCCTTTGTACACGTTTCCAAACCCTCCAACTCCAATAATGAAACAACTGCTAAAGTTTTGGGTGGCGGCTTTGATATCTGCCAGTGAAAAGTAACGACACGAATAAGGCGGTAAAGAATTGGAACTCAAGGACTTGGCTTTCTTCCAATTTCGCCTGAAAATCAAGAATGCTCCTACGAGGGCAGAAATCAGGACAACTATGCCGGAAACTGCACCAGCAACAATGACATGCATATGCGTCAGCTTTGGTCGAGGTACGTGGTGACGTGGGTCTGGGTTGGGGCCTGGTCCGGCGAGATTTCCTCTTGAGTTATTCAGTTTGAAGATTTCAAGCCCATTCAACATACCATACATAGCGATAGAAAGATTTGTCTTCTTCTGGCTGCTCCCAGAGCTACCCATGGACACAACGTAGTCTCTGTACAATGCAATTCCAGCTCCACCACCCCATGCGAATATATCGGCCTGTTCTTCAGCTTTGTGATCGGCTATGTAAATTTCAAACGATCCAAAGTGGTTGACCGGTGGAAGCCGACAAAAATGCATTCTAACTAGGTAAGCAAACTCGGAGTCTACAGGGAATTCCCAGCTGAGATTGTAGTTCAAGGTTGAGTCCGCGCTCATTATTGACCGGCCAGTTTGGTAAACTTGTACTGGCGCTCTGTAGCTTGCTATTTTGGAAAAGTCGAATGGAATATTGGCATGTTCTATCCTGCTGAAAAGTGAACTTGAAGCTTCCAAATATTTTTGCTCTTTTTCCAAGCCATCCCAATTGCGGTACATGTCATCTTGAGTGCAGGAGAGTGGGATTCCACCGACGTTCATTCGATAGACCGTCTCCAGAGCAGTGCTGTTTCCGACGCGAAAGTCCTTTCCTCCGCCGTTGCCTACATAACTAATTACCCCATCGGGTGCAGTGTAGTAGAAATTGGTAGGCATGAATACGATCTCAATTCCGTTGATAAAAGCGTACGCATCTAGGCTTGATTGGCTTGGAGTAAATGTGATGTTGAGGAGCTTTTTTCCATCAACGTTCAAACAGAACTCTCTGAGCAGAGTCTCCTCGCCATAAGCATCTGCGGTGACTGAAGCATTGAAGTCGTGGAGAAAGGTATAGCCACCGGCTGCGACAGAGAAAAGGGCTTTAGAGCGGTCCAAGTTAGGGCCATATGAAACTGGGTTGAAATACAAGCGTATGAACTTTTGGCCGTCCGTAGCAAGGGAAAACCTGTAAGTAAATGCAGAACGAGAAAGCCGAGCCCAGGTGTAAGGCATTTTGGTGACGGAGGAGGACGGTGGAGCTTCTCTGACGACGGATGCTTGACCAGACTGGTGTTCTTCTAAGGGGGAATATTTTGAATACACATCTCCAATCCAATATCGCTGCTCAAGCGAATTCAATTGGGGGCCGGTATAGCCGCATGCAACGGTGATCAAATCGGGCGGAGCGTGGACAGATGACCCGTCGTCATCTTGGGCCACCACTAGGGTGACGATCATGTGTAGAAACAGGGATAATAGGTAAAGAGGTTTTAAGGTTGCATAAAGGTGTTTGCTTCTTCTGACGTTCTTCATGATAATTGAATAAATGTTGATGGAGGATGATGAAATGGGAAAGCTGTTTGATTGCTCGGGTTCTTGCTCTGTTTCTCACTTGATCATTTTCTCAATCAACCCTCTGAATCATTTAAAGTTATATGTCTAATTAATAGTTATGTTATGTCCCACAGCTTGTCCTGATTAAATTTTTGCGTCCTTAATTCAGTGGCTGACAACAGGGTTCTTTTTCAAAAAGAAAACTGACACCCTTGACAATAGGTCTCCTTCCCGGAACTTGTCTCTCTTTGATTTTATCATGTTATTATAATTGGGGTGAGAAATTAATTATTACATAAGAAGTTTATTCTTTTCTGTTAATTTAGTCAGCATTCTATGTAATTAGTTGCTTAATTTCCCATTACTTTCTCATGTTATTAAATAGAAAATTGCACGTTGAATTTTTATAATTTTGTCCAAGTACTCGGTCAATATCCCTCTTTTCCTAGGGTAGACGGAGTGGACTTGAGGATTTTTTTTTTTTGGGTCAAGTCAAGACTTGAGGAATTAATTAGTCCTGCAAGCAATTGGCAAAAGTCCTTAGTCAATACTTAGTGGAAAATTTCATGTCGATAACGACATTTTAAACAATCATCGATCAGCTTCAGTGGAGTAATTGACGGGGTCTAAGACGACTCTGCAGAATTTGTACGGAGATTAACTATAGATAGTGAAAGAAAAATAAAGGCAAATATAACCGACCCCTCCCAACAATCTGCTAGTCTCCGTACAATCATGGTCATTCCATCCCAATCTCTGCTAATCTTTTTACTTCTTTAATGCAGATTTTCACAAAGTTCAAATTAGGATTGCTTTCTCTCGTTAGGTTTGCTATGAAGTATTCAACTTATCTATTTTAGAGGTACATTGCAACTTACCTACAGCTACAGTGAAGGTATATGTAAGGAAAGCTTTATTTTTCTTGTTTGTTGTTTGTAGGTAAAATTTGATTGTGTTTTTTTCTTCCCGTTTATTGGTATTGGTTGATGTACAGCATTGTTGAACCAAAAAAATATTCACAATAAATAAAACTAAACAGGTTTGGATAAGCCCCACAATGTCACATTCCGAAATCGGCTCCGTCGTAGTATGATATTGTCCGCTTTGGGCCCCCCTCTCTGCCATCACGGTTTGTTTCTAGGAACCCATCTTGGAATTGCTCTTTTTGTTGAGCTGTCCATAAATCTCATTATTGAATTTGTATATTGACAAAGTTCTCATTGGAAGGGTAATGTTGCAAATGTTTTCAGCACAATTCGAGCTAACAGGATAACTGACGATGGCTCGCAGGCAGTGCAAGGCTTAGTTATTCGTTAGAAAATTCTTGGTTATGTAGGTTCATGGCTGACTTATGAAAGCTTGAAGTAGTATTTATGATTCCCAATTATTTTCCCTTTGGACTTTGGATCCAAATGTTTTGGAAATTTTGACAGGAAAAAGGTCTCTTGTTATTTACAAATCTTATGATTATACGCTTGGTAAATGTTGAATGACTGCTTATATATCATCAGCAACTTCTGTTGCGTTTGACAGGAAAACTCTCTTGTTCAGAAATTCGAATATGTTGTATTTCTGAGAACAATTGCAGCCTAACAGGTGATCTTTCTCAACCCCAATTGGATTCATTTTGCAATTGTTAGGAGTGGACAGGAAAACTCGTTTTTAGTTTCTTTCCACAAGAGGAGGTCTAGTGCCAAATGTTTGAATGAAGTGGGAAAGCTGCATAGTGTAAATGCAAAGAAATTGCCTGGATACTATATACAAGATTATTGCTTTCTGTCATCCAGTTAACTTTTTGTCTGATTACGTGGTTTGGTTCCCATTACTTTCTGATGACTAAATCAAAGACTTTCATTGCATGTTAAATATTTGGCACTAATCTAAATGAAAGATTTTCCACAAATAGAAGATAGTAGACTTTGACTATCACCAGTTATTTTCTTTTGTAGGGTAGGCTGTAGACTAAGTGTCAACACTGTTTTGTGGGGTCTCTTTCTTTGTGGTTCTTGTATCTATTGGGCAGAGGGATCTGGGCAAGTTTGTTGTTTTGTGTTAATTTAGTCAGCATTTACTGGGTATTTTGCTTATTATTTTCTGATGTTTGAATCAAAGACTTGCATGTCAAATTTGAGCAGTTTGTCTAAGCACCCACTTTGCTTAGTTCCTCTTAGGGTAGACGCAGTGGACTTGAGGAGTTAGTTAATCCTTAGTTATATTACTTCCTGGTAGAAATGAACAGTAAAAACATATACTGTGGTTAATCATGATTGAAAAAAAATTTCTTCAAAATTTGCAAGTTCTTGTTCTAACAACCTTTTTTTTTTTTTTTTTTTTTTTTTTAAATCAGGATCAAATTCTAACTACCATTCTTAGGCTAGACGTAGTTATGAATTTGTAAGGGAGTCGGTCGTACGCGTGTTTGGATTCTTGCACAGGTCTCGAATCTAGAAAAGCTTTTTGTGTCAAGTGACTCAGCTCTCTCTATCCATGAATACCACAAATCATCCACAAACACATGACCAACATCCCCTAGAGAGTAGTTGACGAGGGTTGTAGACTGACCATACATAATTTGTGCAGAGATTAACTAGAGATGTGAAAGAAAAATAAACAAAACAAATAAAAATCTCCAACAATTGGGTTTCGATAGGGTAATTACCTTTCCTTTCCATGTAATTTGGCAAGTGTTAAAAACATTTGAAGTTTAGGATGCCAATT
This sequence comes from Prunus dulcis, assembly GCF_902201215.1. NCBI lineage: Eukaryota > Viridiplantae > Streptophyta > Magnoliopsida > Rosales > Rosaceae > Prunus > Prunus dulcis. The sequence goes on along the minus strand of NC_047652.1, from coordinate 21,116,627 downwards.
ATTTTCTTAATTAAAATCGGGCTTGGTGTCACATCCCGGGATCAGCTCTGCCGTAACACGATATTGTCCACTTTGGGCCCCCTCTCTGCCCGCACGGTTTTGTTTCTAGGAGCTCACGAGCAACTTCCCAGTGGGTCACCCATCCTGGGATTGCTCTAGCCCCCAACTCGCTTAACTTCGGAGTTCCTACGACTCCGAAGCCAATGAACTCCCAAAAGGCCTCGTGCTAGATGAATGCGGGTGTGCACATATAAGGCACATCACCCCCTATCCATTGGTTGCTGTGGGATCTTACAATCCACCATCTTAAGGGCCCGACGTCCACGTCGACACACTCGCACCACACGGTAGAGTGGCTATGATACCAAATTGTCACATCCCAAGATGTGCTCCACCGTAGTACGATATTGTTCGCTTTGGGCCCCTCTCTCTGCTTGCACGGTTTTGTTTGTGGGAGCTCACGAGCAACTTCCCAGTGGGTCACCCATCCTGGGATTGCTCTAGCCCTCAACTCGCTTAACTTCGGAGTTCCTACGACTCCGAAGCCAGTGAGCTCCCAAAAGGCCTCGTGCTAGATGGATGCGGGTGTGCACATATAAGGCATATCACCCCCTCTCCGTTGGTTGCTGTGGGATCTCACACTTGGGATCTTGGAGTTGGAGGATGGATCTTCTTCTCCTTGCGGTTCTTCTAAGGCAGCCGTCGGGAATAGTTATTTGGCAGCGGAATGGCTGTCTCATCTGATATTTTCCATGATTTCAGCGAAATGGCACAAAAGGCTCCCAGAACGCAGCCAGGAAAAAAGATTTAGAGAAATTAAAAATAAAAAAAACACAGCAGGAATGAATTAAAAAATATTTCAAATAGCGTGAGTCACTGCACGTAATTTCTTAATTTGCATTCAATATTATTGGTTTCAAATACTGCTACATTTTTTGGGTAATTAAAAAATGTTGTCCATTATCTCCCATTTGGATCATTGATCTCAGAAAAGATCGTCTCAGATATACATTGAATGGATTCATTTGTAGCGCAACCTGGCTCAACACTTCTAATTTCTGCAGCACTGTCATTGTTGAAGGCAACCTCATTGCTCCTTTCAAAGCAGTTGCGATGGAGCTGAAATGCAAGCTCAAGTCCCCTCACAACATCATTCATTGACGGGCGTTCGATTCCACTGTCATTCAGGCAACTCATAGCGATCTCAATGAACTTATTCAGGGACTGTATTTCAATCTCACCCCTAATGCTTGGATCAATAATTTGATCAAGTTCCCCGTCGCGATGACAGCTCTTGGCCCATTCAGCCAAATTTATTTGCATCAGCTCCACATTATGCATCACAGCCGGCCTTGCACACAGTACCTCACACAACACTACACCAAATGAATACACGTCTGACTTCTCAGTTAGCCGTTGACGTTTGTAGTATTCGGGGTCTAAGTACCCGAAGCTGCCTTTCACCATCGTACTAATGTGGGTCTTGGACGTGTTGATTGTGCTCATTTTTGACAATCCGAAGTCTGAAATTTTGGCCACCCATTTCTCATTCAATAAAATGTTTGTGCTCTTCACGTCACGGTGGATGATGGTGCCCTTGGTGCCGCTGTGAAGGTAGTGCAACCCTATTGCAGCGCCGATACAAATTTGGAGACGCTGATCCCAAGAAAGAGGGGGGTTGTCAGTGTGGTAGAGATGGCTGGCGAGGGTCCCACGTGACATGTAATCGTACACCAATACCATCTCATTGCCGTCCTTACAATATCCGATGAGAGACACCAAATGGCGGTGGCGGAACTGAGAGAGCAGCTCGATTTCCGTCTTGAACTCGTGGGCGCCTTGTGATGACTCAGATTTTAGCCGTTTGATTGCAGCGAGAGTGGCCCCATCATCAATGCATCCTTTGTACACGTTACCAAATCCTCCAACTCCAATAATAAAACTGTCATCGAAGTTTCGAGTGGCGGCTTTGATCTCAGCCAGTGTAAAGTAACGACACAAATAAGACGGTCCATATGTTCTGTGGGTCGCCGGAAAAGAAAATGGATCCCATTTCATTCCCTGGTTGGAGCTCGAGTCCTTGTTTTTTCTTCCTCGCCTGAACACCAAGAAAAACCCGAGAACAGAGCCTAAAACAAGCACGCCGGAAACTAGACCACCAATGATAGCAATTAGAGAAGTTGAACTCTTATTCGAAAATTTACTGCTTTGCGGTGGAGCTATCACTCGTGGGGTTATTAGAAGAGGTGGGTCGGGATTGGGTCCGGCAAGATTCCCATTTGTGTCACTGAGTTTGAAGATCTCGAGCCCATTCAAGACTGCATCGTTGTAGTTGGTCATAAAATCTTTTGGGTTTGCTTGCAGTGCAATGGAGAGATGTACTTTCTTCTGCCTTTCTGAAGCTGCAGGGTATGTCACGAACACAACGTAGTCACGGTACACTGGTCTCCCATTTCCATCACCCCACATGATGATATCTGCTTCTTCTTCATCGAGAACGTTGGCTATGTAGATTAGAAAATTTCGGTCTCCGGGATTGGCAATGTCAGGTTCAAACTCACAAAAATGAAGCCTAACCAGGTAGAAAAACTTGGGATCGACAGGGAACTCCCAGGTGAGATTATAGCTCTTGTTTATGGTCTTGTTCATGCCCATAGACCGGCCAGTATGGTAAAGTTCTTCTGGAGCAGAGTACTCTGCTATTTCAGCAAACTTGAGTTCGATACTACTGTTTTCTGGTAAAACACTAGACTTAGAGCTTAAATCGTCTAAGTACTTGTTCTCTTCTCGCTCGCCTTCCCAGTTTCGGTACATACCAGTGTCCTGCTTGAAAAACAGTGATCTTCCACCGACGTTGAATCGGTACACCATCTCCAGCGCAGTGCCGTTGTCGATCCGAAATGTGATTCCGCTGCCTATATAATTAACTCCATCTGAATTTAGAGCAGAGGTGTAGTAAAGATTGTTGGGCATGGACACAATTTCAATTCCGTTGATAAAAGCATACGTATATTGGGTTGCGCTGCTTGGAGTGAAAACAATGTTCAAGCTCTCATATGACTCAACGTTGAGACAGAACTCTCTGTAAATTGTATCCAACCCAAAAGCATCAGCAGTGACTGAAGCATTGAAGTCTTCGAGAAGGGTGAAACCACCTGCTGTGACTGAGAAGAGAGCGTTGGATCGGTCGAAGTCAGGGCCATATGAAACTGGGTTGAAATACAAACGGACGAACTTTTGGCCGCTGGTGACTGGAAATTCGTACCAAAACTCATGGAGAGAAAGCCTCGCGGTGCTGTAAGGTAGTTGGTTTACAGGTGAGGAAGAAGGGGCTTGTCTGTATGTGGAGGAGCTGCCAGCTGGTTCGTCTTCATAGGGGGAGAACTCTGAGTTGATATCTCCAGTCCAAGTTCTGTTATCCTCTGTGTTGAGTTGGTGGCCGGAAAAGCCACATTGAACGGTGATATCGTCGACCGGAGTGTAGATAGGAGAAGTGTCACCGGCCACGTGTACGGTGATGATGTGCAGAAACACGGGAAGGAACAGAGGAGTGAGAATGGGTTTCATGGTAATGGACTTATGAAGACGTCTGCTTGGGTTTTTCATGATTGGAAGAGAAAGATGAGGGGGAGGGTGAGGTGACGGTGATTGAGAGGAGGGTCAACTCGGAAACAGGGGAAGTTACTGCTACTTATTATTGTAAGCATAAGGAGAGTAAGCTTTGCAAAACTTTGAAACTCCGGATCCAAAAAGGATGGAGAGCATAACAAGTACGCCAAGTTGGACACTGTCAAAGAAGCTAAAGTAGTTGGACAGTGGCAGCCAAGTAATTATACTGCTAATCACTTGTAAAGTCTTTCATTTATGCGAATAAAACACCAGAGTCATTGACTCATTATCATACATAATGACTGGTCTACTTTGTTGATACATTAATCTGGAAAAGCTTTTTGTGTCAAGTGACTCAGCTCTCTATCCATGAAGAATCCCTGGGGACTACGTAGTTGACGGGGGTAGTAGACTGACTATAGAGAATTTGTACAGAAATTAACTAGAGATATGAAAGAAAAATAAACTAGGCCCACAAACACTACAATCGATTGAAATAAAATTGATTGGGTAGAGGAATATCTTTGAGAGATATTATTGTGGAACTTGGTTGTGTGGGAATTCGTTTCAAACTAATATAACAAATAAAAATCCCCAACAATTGGGTTTCGATAGGGTAATTACCTTTGCTTTGCATGTAATTTGGGAAGTGTTAAAACTTTGAAGTTTAGGGATGCCAATGATTTTCCTAATAACAAATTTTGTTCTGTAATTTTACTTAATTTTCCAAGGTTTTTCATTTTCTCTAAACTGAAAGGTTTTTTATTTTTATTTTTCTTGTTTGTTGTTTGTAGGTAAAATTTGATTTATTTATTTTTCTTCCCATTTATTGGAATTGGTTGATGTACATGTACCTGAGGCATAGAAAAGGTTTATTTTTTAAAATGTGAACTTGCTGTTGTAGTGGAAAAGAAAGTTTGTATTAAAAACTTTACCTGTAGAATAGGTATACATGCCAGACGTTTATGTGTTCTAGTAATAGTTTATGTAACAAAATTATCAATTACATTTGCATTTAAATTTTGCAGGTTTTTTTCCACTTGCTTTTGCCATCTTTGATTCTGAAAATGAAGCCAGACATGGATTCTGCAAACTCTAGCCATGAGGATCCTGCAAACAACAATATATATTGACATAATTTTTAGGTTATTAGATTACTCAACTTTTAATGGTTGAGATTAAATCTGACATGACAAATAATTTTAATATTTTAAATAAATAATTATTAATTTTATTTTCTCTCTCATGAAAATAAAATAAAATAATTTTCTCTCTCTTCCTTTTTTTTCTTGGAAATGTAATCTCTTTACTTGGTGTTGGTAGTATCCTTTTTTACTTGTATATACCTCTCTTCTCTCTTTCCTGGGATCAGAAAAAAAACCTCCATCTTTTTTCCCTCTCTCTCTCTCTCTCTCTCTCTCTCTCTCTCTCTCTCCAATAACTGCAAACCAACCTTATGAATTCTCTCAATCAATTTCTCGACTTCCTCCAAGCATCCTGCCCTTCCCAAAAGATAAACCATCCAACCATATTGCTCAATTTGGGGGATAAGCCCAAAGCCCTCCATTCCTTTAAACCATCTTTTCCCTTCCTCTACCAGACCACAATGGTTACAAGCAGACAAAACACCAATAAAGGTTATATTGTTCGGCATAAAATTTTTGCACCGCATCTCTAAAAATATTTTATTTTCTCCGTTTGTAAAACCTGAAGTTCTTTAAGAAAACAAACCGAATAGTGAAGATTTCAATATAATCATAAATAACAAAACAAAACGTATTAGTTTTAAGAAAAATGAAAATGGAATAAAAATGGAGTAGAGAATTCATAGGGAGAGAGAGAGAGAGGTATATACCAAGTAAAAAAAGAATACTACCAAGAAAAGAGGTTACGTTTTCAAGAAAAAATGGAGAAGAGAGAAAATTATTTTATTTTATTTTTATGAGAGAGATAATAAAATTAATAATTGTTTATTTAAAACATTAAAACTATTTATCATGTCAGATTTAATCTCAACCATTAAAAATGGAGTAATCTAATGGCCCAAAAATTATGTCAAAATTTGTGTCAAAAATATAGTGCCACAAATTCGCTCCATATATATATATATATATATATATATATATATATAAAATATGTTGGGCTATTCTAACCTTCCTATTTAAGAGGTCTTCTAATTATCATAGGGTTTTCTTGGGCTCAACATTGATCATGGACTCAATTACTACCCGGGCCGTAGCCTTTGTGTATATATATTTTATGTCACAAAACAAAGCATGAAAAGATGAGGATTTAAGAGTTCTTTAAAGGATTTTCAGCCATTTTACCCATGAACTGTGACCTTTTTTTTTTTTCTTCCCATTTATTGGAATTGGTTGATGTACATGTACCTTAGGCATAGAAAAGGTTTATTTTTTAAGATGTTAACTTCTTGTTGTAGTGGAAAAGATAAGTTTGTATTACAAACTTTACCTGTAGAATAGGTATACATGCCAGACGTTTATGTGTTCCAGTAATGGTTTATATAAAATAATTATCAATTACATTTCCATTTAAATTTTGCAGGTTTTTTTCCACTTGCTTTGGCCATCTTTGATTCTGAAAATGAAGCCAGACATGGTTTCTGCAAACTCTAGCCATGAGGATCCTGCAAACAACTATATATATATATATAGTTCTAATTTCTTGGACTGTGAGTGATCACAGTCTGTTGGACCCTGTAGTCCAAAAGATCGGAACCCTATATATATATATATATATATATATATATATATATATAAAAGATGTTGGGTTATTCTAACCTACCTACTTAAGGGGTCTTCTAATCATCATAAGGTTTTCTTGGGCTCAATATTGATCATGGACTCAATTACTACTCGGGCGATAGCCTTTGTATATATATTCTATGTCACAAAACAAAGCATGAAAAGAAGAGGATTTAAGAGTCCTTTTAAAGGATTTTCAGCTATTGAATTGTGACCCTTGTAGAAATTAATCTCCTCAAATAAAAAGTTGGCCAATCTAATACTCAAATTAATTGAAATCGCCAATTTAATCCTTGTAGTTAATTTTTTAGAATTTCATATATTTTTTTTGTCCAAAAAGTCATATGGATGACACGTGACTTACTATTTAATTTTATTATTATTATTATAAAAAGCTAAAATAAATTTAAAATTATAAATAAATAAAAAAGACGAAGAAAAAAAAAAGGTGACTTTCTCTCTCTCTTCCCCTCTCCACCCTTCTCTTTCTCTCCTTTGGCACTCCAACGAGCTGCCGTCCATTTTAATTAATTCGAATGTTAAATTGATTGATTTTTTAATTCAGATGGATAAGTTCGATTGTGGTCCTAATCCAGGAGAGTGCACAGAAATTTACTATTCTTTAAATTACTCTTTCAATGTTAAGAGTGCCACAAAATAGTTTGACAGAAACATTGCCCGTAGAAGTAAAATGGCGACTGCCTTCACCACATATATCCTTCCCCAACACCTAACCTATATATCAGGTATACATCGCACCCTGTACCCACCGCACCAAGTTACATATACAGATACCCAAATTACAAGTACTACCACGCAAATACCAAACAATCTACAGTCCAGGTACTACCACGCAACCTGCAAAACATAATCACAAACTATTCTCAAAAGAACATTGGACATATTAGCATAAGGAACCAGTAAGCAAAAAGTATCAAAAACCTAAATTATAAAAATACCTGGAAGGGATGTGCTGCAAACCGACGACAAATTGTGAAATTATGTCAAACGCTTTATTGCATCTCACCATCGGGCTCAGGTAATATCTATAATATTGAACCCTAATTTGAAATAATTTCAACTATGCATTGAAAAAGCAATAAATCAGCAAAGATTGGATTGAAAAGAGCATGATTCTTGGGATACGTCTGCTGTATTTGCCGTTTATATTCAATTGCACACATTGTAAATTGCTAATTATTAAGATACAAATCAATCTTACCCGATTTAAATCATAAGGGGGCATAATTGAAACAAAAATAATAACTTTAAACAAAAAAAATATTATTACATCATAAAATTAAAAAAAGAATGTAATCTTATGCGACATAAATATGAGAGGACTTAGATCAAAAACACAAAATTCGAGAATTAAACTCAACACTTTATTGGGAATTTGGATCGATACCAAATTTTCTCAAAACTAAACTATACATAACCATCAAGGTATCTCTGATAAGACCATACACAATTGTGGCTCTAATAGCAAAGCAATACAAAATTTCATTTCATTTTTCAGCGGCTGAAAAGGACACAATTGTTAACTTGGTTGAAATTCACAAAACTTAACGACAAGGTTAATTGGCCATTTTAATTAATTCGGATGTTAAATTACTTGATTTTTTAATTCAGGGGGTTAAGTTTTTGGATATGAGCCTGCAGCCCTCACTCCAATTAGCATGAACAAAAACCACAAAGAGGCACCACTATTCATTTAACAAAAATGCTAGTCATACTACATTCAAATTTAATTTTGTAATTTTTGTGTTGAAATTTCGCTGAGTGTTTGTTTGTCTCACGTTGGAATAAAATGGATTGGGTTTGGGTCTACGGGGACTTGGCCATGCGGGTTAAACCATGGTTGCGAATTGGTTTCAAACGAACATTCTATATATACTAAAGCCCAATGCAACTAAACACTGTAGCTAAGCACAGTGTAATGACGGAAATGCCCCTCATTTTTCTGCTGTTTCTGTTTTTTTTCCCTGCTGCACAGTGAATTGACGAAACTGCCCTTGACTAAACAGCTTCTTTTGTTCCCGTTTTTGCCCCTCCTCCTTCGTTGAGAGGTTTCGTCCGCAGAGACAGAACCCTGGCTTCAGTTCGTTTCCAACCAGCTGGTTGGGGGGCAGCCATGGAAGAACAGTGTTCGTTGCTGGACATGCGTTGGAGGCCGTCGCTTTTTGTTTGGGAGGTGAGCTGCAAATCCAGCCGCTCTTTCAATCTTCGTGTCACAGATTTGGGATCGGGAGGTTTCTTCTTTTCTACACCCTTCGACTCAGGCTTCCATCTTTCTTGCTTGCGAATATTTGCATCGTTTGTCTTCAGGTATGCATCTCATCAACTTTTTAACAGATCTTTTGGTCTTTATTTCATGAATTTGATTGTTGGCTGGGAGATTTTTCGTGCTTTGTAGAGTTGTGTTGATTTTTTTGGTTATTTTGATTTCAGGTTCTTGGGTAATCTCTAATGGTTTATTTAGTTATTTTTTAGGAATTTGGGTTCATTTATTTGATTCCTTTGATTTTAGGTTTTTGGATAAAGCATTGGAAAGCAAAGACTGAGCATGTTTTTTTATTTTTTTATTTATTTTTTTATATTGAATTGATGGCAGCTTTCCAAATTGATAGATTTCAGGTTTGCCAAATTCTGTAACGAAGCAATAAAGGATCAAAAGCTACAGAATTTTTGTCCTTTTACAGAGGAAAAACTATTTTGACAATATATATAATGGATAGGAATAATAAAGAAACAGTTATAAGGCATCAATATTTTTGTCCTTGGTATTGACCATCAAATTAGTCTTTGTACCCTAATAATGGTTGATCTAAGGCATAGGTCTGCAAAATGGAAAACTCTTTCTAACCATTCATGTGATACTGCATTAGACAATTGTCTGAGTACTCAGGCCTCTGCATTAGACATTGTATTTTAGGAAAATTTGACAACTTTGAGGCAGACTGCATGTTTTGACCCAGTACCTCAACTCTTTTTTTGGTACTGAACTCTAGCCTTTTGAAGGATTTTGGATGGTGGGGTAATGCTGATTTAGAAAACTTAGCCCATTGTGAACTATGAAAGCAATAGAAGAGCTCTTAGCCTATTGTTCACGTTTTCCCCAACTCATGCCACGGCTTGGCACCAGAATCTATCCAGGGACCTAACAGAGAGTATAATCGTTACATTGTAACATGGCATTCTGACTGAAAATAGATAGGAAATAGATAGATTTCATGATAAATTTGAATTCAGATTTGTATCATGGAATACACAAAATTGTAAGTGAACATAAATCTAGGTCATAAACCATTTGTCATTTACATAACTCAGTGTGCTGGAAGTTTGAACTTTTGATGACTTTTGGAATTACAAAATTAACATAAAACGTAACATATCTTTTACTTCTTACCAGAAAGATTTCTGTGCTCTCTTGCATCAATAGTGCCAGAGCACCCTGTCTTTACTTGACATCTTCTGACATTTGATGAACCACTAAGTGAGCATGGAATAGCTTTAGAAAATTCAGCTATCTTCATGCTAAGGGATTTCATGTTTGTAGCAATTTTAGGATATGAGCTAGACGCTGACCTCCCAGCTTCTCCTCGCGCCCTTCTACCACTTCCATTGCTGAAGAAGTTGACCTTCTTCTTAAAATCGCGCGAATACCACTCCTCCTTGGCCTCCTTGGGAAGCTCATGAAAACCTCGAACACCTTTGAGCACCTCATCCATGACAGCAATTGGAATTCCATGATTCACAATCTGAAAGAAACCCCATTCTTCAGCTGCTTTTCGAAGGTCGTTGATGATCTCTTTTCGCCTGTCGCAGATGTCGACATCCTTGAGATCAATGACAGGAACTTGGAGGTTGGAGTCAAGGCCATTGTTTTGGTTGGGGGAAGGTAGGGTCTCTGGAGGGTGTCTGAACATTCTTGGGAGCTTGGTCACCCCAGCGTCTACCAGGCCTTTGACACCAGCTTTTGTTTCATCGAATTGTTTCAATTCCTTCTCCAGCTCACAGTCCACAACTGCCATTTTGAATTCTTTCTTTTTGATTAGTGGAAAACAAGTTTAATGGTTTGTGGCAGTGCAAGTTTATCTTGCTACTTATATAGAGATTCAAGAGAGAACAAAAGAATTCAAACATTCTTCTGTTTTACTTGGAGAAAAAAGATGAAGATAATGATGAAGCCGGCGTTGAAGAATTCATGATTTTTACACACACGCAACGACAATAGTTAATATTGTTAAATAAAAAAGGCAATCGGTATTCGGTACTAATGAGTTTTTGTGCGGACATGTTCTTTAATTTCTGCAGAATTCAGAAATTTCAAGGATTAATATATAGAAGCTGATACAATGAGGCCAACCATTTTCTTGCATTTTTTGGTGGGAATATTCGTTAGCTTGAGTGCTTTCTGCATCATTAATGCAGAAGACCCATATTTGTATTATACATGGATAGTTACATATGGACTTGAGTTGTAGTTTCATTTAAGTTGCCAAAACAATATAAAGTAGGTATAAATTAGGTATAAATTAGGTCAAAATGCTTCTGTAGAGGACTGTTCTGTATGTATGGAATTTTCATCTTTGTGGAAATATGAATGGTATGTTAGAAAGTGAATTCATATAGACTGTATAGTTGGAATTTTGAGTCCTTAGGTTTATTTTTGTGCAAAGTCTTCTGTTAGAAGATTGATTGAAGAGCTATTTCTTCCCTTTTTCAGTCTCTCTTCTATCACTTGAAAGGCTAAAGCACCTGCAAAGGCATAAATTATAGCTCATGAGAGCAATACTTTTTTTGTATGAATATTTTTAAAGGATGAGACATAGGAGGATCTTTGAAAATGATGGTCTAGAATGGATATTTTGCAGACCAAAGTTTGAGAGGTCTGTTATTGGGAATGCATAATTGTATCCGAAAGCTTCCCATGATGAACTTAAGATCTTTGAAAATTATGCATAATTGCATAATTGGTTGTTGGTTAGGAGATTTTTCGTCCTTTGTAGAGTTGGGTTCATTTATTTGGTTATTTTGATTTTAGGTTCTTGGGTAATCTATAATGCTTTATTTAGTTATTTTTTACGAATTTGGGTTCATTTATTTTGTTACTTTGATTTCAGGTTTTTGGATAAAACATTGGAAAGCAAAGATTAAACATGCTTTTTTTTTTATTGAAATTTTTTTCTGTTTTTTATCTGCTGTTGGCTGTTGCATTCTAAATTTTTTTTGTTTTTTATATGCTATTGGCTGTTGCATTCTGCTGTTTCTGTTTTTTATCTGCTGTTAGAATTGCTGTTTGCTGTTGCATTTTAAACAAGCAAAAAAGAAGTGGACATTAATCAGGTTTTGCTAAAATAGAAACTAAGAATGATTAACTAGCAACCATGCTGATAAAGTGCTATCTATGTTGTAGAGTTCTTGCCTGAATGTGTATGGTTTGTCCTTTAAAATTATAATTGACCATAATATTCTAGATATTAGAATTGCTGCAGACTTATGTAGATCACAGTCTGTCCAACAATTCAATCCTGAGTGAGAGAGTGGTTTTGTGATTTTGATTGTTTAGGGTGGCTTGGTGGGTTTGGTTGATTATGAGTTTTGAATCAAATGTACTCATTGTGTATATCTGTTTAACTAAGCTTGATATTAATATACGCATATTGTTTTGAGCCATGTTCTATCTTTAGCGTATTTTTTATTTATTTTTTACCGATTTGGATTCATTTATTTGGTTACTTTGATTTCAAGTTTTGGGGTAATCCCTAATGTTTTATTTATTTATTTTTTACGAATTTGGGTTCATTCCTTCAGTTACTTTGATTTCAGGTTCTTGAGTAATCCCTATTGCTATATAAGAGAAGTTGAGGTATTTAAATTTCAGAACATATTGGGTTCTATCAGGAAGGGAATTGAATCTCACAGATTAGCTCAGGTATTTCCATCATTGTTATTATTAATTTTTTAAATCAATTGTCAATTCAATGACTTTGCTCTCTTTGAGAAATCTTAGAAATGGAAATCATTCTCAATTTCTGTTTTTATTGCAGATAAAACATTAGAAAGCAAAAACTAAGGATGCTTTTTTTTATTGAAAAAATTTTCTTTTTTGTTCTGCTGTTGGTTGTTGTATTCTAAATATGGAGAAAAAAATTAGTGATAAAACACAAGGAAAAAAGAAGTGAAGACAAAATAGAAATTAGGAATGATTAACCAGCAACCATGCTGATAAAGTGCCATCTTCCCTTCTTAGATTGACTCTCCAGCATATGATGTCTGGGAAAACATATGGTTTACTTTCTTTGTTCAATATGCTTGATACATAAATTCTGAAAATTGTATGGCCTGATTGAGTAGGCATGCTGTAGATTTCTTGCTTGAATATGTATGGTTTGTTCTTTAAAATTACAATTAAACATAATATTCTAGATATTAAGATTGTCACAAGCTTATGTAGATCACAGTTTGTGCAACGATTTGATCCTGAGTGAGAGAAAGGTTTTGTGATTTTGATTGTCTAGGGTGACTTTTGATTGAGATGTTTGATTGAGTTGTCAAGACAAAGGGAATGTAAATCTAGATCAACACTTATAGAAAATTAAAGTTATATATTGAAGTTTTGGGTTTTTAGAATTAGAGAGGTTGAACAAACAGAAATCATGCTACAATGTACCTGGAATGAATATTTGTGCTGCCTCCTTTAAGAAATCTTATCTGTTTATGTCTTCGACCTGTCCAAGTTAGCATATATTAGTTAAACTGTACATTAGTATTTATCAAGCAGTTTAGAAAGTGTCGCCTTATAAAACAAGGCTAAATCCTCTCTCTCCCAATTTATTCGCTACATTGAAGTTGTTTGTTACAGCTAACACTCTTTTTCAATTGAAGAGTGGTTGTTCTACATCATTCTTCACAACTTCAGCTCTTTCTTTACATATACTCTCATTCATATAGCCTTCTGTGTTCCCTGTTTCATTCTTATTATCAGAGCATTGATTGTTTGCAACAATAAAATATATGTGTTTGTGTGAGTGAAAAAGAGAAAAAAAAAAAAGAGAAGGGTGGTAGCACTATACCTTCCATTCTCAAGTATTTCTTTCATATGAAGAATTTGTTAGCTGGGAGATTTTTTGTCAAGAAACTTTCTTTCTTTCAGTTTTTTTGTGAAGAGATATTTTGTCAACAGACTTTTGTTTTTCTCAAAATAGAAATTGACAATTATTTTATCTTAACCTCTTTTATCTTAACCGCTTTGGTGTACATCTTTATTGTTTCTAGCAGCGGACAGATCTAGAATGCTTTTGTATCAATTCTTTATTTATGTTCTGTAGAATAAAATTGTAGTCACAGACCATTTAGATTGATTAAAGAGAGAAACAAACACATTGGTTTGATGAAAATACTAAATGCAAAACATACCTGGGTATAACAACAGCACACAACATGGTTGAGGTCATTTGGGACCGTTGTCAGAGTAAAGGCTTTAGCCTATCAGACAGTAAATTCAATACCAGTAACTTGATTCCCATATGTTACTACCACTGAACTCTTGCATTGGTCATCATTGCTTGGGTGTTCCATTGTATAAGTTTGATAATCACATGGATGCTGCAATGCAAACCCCAAAATATTACGATTGCAAAAGGATTATTTAGAATATCAGAATAAAACCAACAAGCCATACAAATGTTATAGATTGAAAAATCCCAAAATACTGATAAAGTGCCATCTTCCCTTCTATGTGTACTCTCTTTATGGTTCATGAAACTGTAGTGAAGTATCTGAAATTCAATTTGGTTTAATGATATACCAATTTAAATTTCTCTATCTGATTAATGTCATAGTTTGAGATATGCAATAGATTTCTTAGGTTCTGACTTCTGATCTCTTTGCACGATTTGATTGTTAGTTATAGTGTTAGATATGGAATTGATTTTTAGGTTCTGACTTCTGATACCATTACAGTATTACTATAGGCATCTATAGTATGGAATTGATATCTTCTTGGTTGAATTACTTGCTATTTACTCATGAGATTTGAAGTGTTGTATACTAATGACTGATTTGATTGGAAGCTACAGATTTTGAAATGAGGTATTTCTTCCTTAAAAATGTTTATCAATTATGTTGTTTGATAATTAAAAAAAAAATGAGTTTTCTAACCCTAAACCCTCTAATATCTGAGTATATTGTTGAATCTTTTGGGTGTTTTGTTGAGATTCATTTTAGGGTAGAGCTTTTTGTAATTTAACGATAACTATAGAAATATTACGGAGTACCATTGTTTTATTCTATTTTGAGCTTATAAGAGCTGCATATTTGACTTTTGGAATGGGAATTGATTTGAAGAACAAATTTTTTTCAATTTCAAACCTTATAATCCTGTTTCTATGTTTCCTGTTTGTATTATCTGTTACTGCTCCTTTATCATGTTTTATGGAATATATACATCTACCTTGATTTCCTCTTCCACCTTGATGCAAAATCGAGGTGACAGGGTGTTAAAAGGTTCTTAAGGGAAAGGCCATCCATGGTTGAAGAAGGGCAATGGATATACCATACACCCACCTAAATGAGGTCAGTTTCTTGACTTACTGGTTACCAATTGGTTTGGTAGATTGGCAGGTGTTGTTTGTGTTTATCATTGTGGTTGTGTGTTTGTTTGACTTATGTTTACCAAAAAGGAACTATCCTAAAGCAAAGAAGCGAAGATAACTTTTAGGTTAATGTTTCTTCATTTTGATTTATTTACTTTTTTTTCCTTTTGTGTTGCCTCAAAATTCCTTCACAAAATTCGACTTGGCTATACTACTACGTGTTTTCTGCTCTCTTTCCTTCTGTTTTTTTCCCCCTCAGGCTTCCATGAAATTTTGATTGTTTCAGGAGATCTTGG